>NC_069503.1:1162782478-1162784978 GCF_027579735.1 Bombina bombina
TGTACCCCCTGTATAGCACAGAGAGAGAGAGAGAGAACACATTATGTACCCCTGTATAGCACAGAGAGAGAGAGAGAACACATTATGTACCCCCTGTATAGAAGAGAGAGAGAGAGAGAGAACACATTATGTACCCCCTGTATAGCACAGAGAGAGAGAGAGAACACATTATGTACCTCTGTATAGCACAGAGAGAGAGAGAGAGAACACATTATGTACCCCTGTATAGCACAGAGAGCGAGAGAGAGAGAACACATTATGTACCCCTGTATAGCACAGAGAGAGAGAGAGAGAGAACACATTATGTACCTCTGTTTTCAGGGTTTCTTAGGACTCCCTGTAGAGGTGCGCTCACGGAAGGTTATAACAATAATATCAAATAAACAGTCCAATCAATTCCAAAAAACGGCAGCTCTTCCAATTGTTTGTAGTACGATGAGCGAATCTAGATTGAAAGTAAGAAGGCGCCAGACATAGGGTAATATTGTTACGATCTGCAGACACGCTCAAGTAACATATAGATGGAATACTTACAAACGAAACGGCACCAAATCGTGCCTAGTGAGACAGACCGGGACCTCAACCGTCGCCCGGAAGACCAACCAATGGCATGCACCAAACTCCCGCAGTCACGTGAATGTTGTAGCCAATCACCGTTTCTTTGGGCTCACACACCTTCCTTGCAGACGTCCGGTTCAAAAAATAGGATCACAGTATAGACAAACCAGGTGTCCCATACACTGCGATTTCAAGATGTTGATTTGTAATAGTACTGTTACAAATCAACATCTTGAAATCGCAGTGTATGGGACACCTGGTTTGTCTATACTGTGATCCTATTTTTTGAACCGGACGTCTGCAAGGAAGGTGTGTGAGCCCAAAGAAACGGTGATTGGCTACAACATTCACGTGACTGCGGGAGTTTGGTGCATGCCATTGGTTGGTCTTCCGGGCGACGGTTGAGGTCCCGGTCTGTCTCACTAGGCATGTACCTCTGTATAGCACAGAGAGAGAGAGAGAACACATTCTGTACCCCTGTATAGCACAGAGAGAGAGAGAGAGAGCACATTATGTACCCCTGTATAGCACAGAGAGCGAGAGAGAGAGAACACATTATGTACCCCTGTATAGCACACACAGAGAGAGAGAGAGAACACATTATGTACCTCTGTATAGCACAGAGAGAGAGAGAGAACACATTATGTACCCCCTGTATAGCACAGAGAGAGAGAGAGAACACATTATGTACCCCCTGTATAGCACAGAGAGAGAGAGAACACATTATGTACCCCCTGTATAGCAGAGAGAGAGAGAGAGAGAACACATTATGTACCCCCTGTATAGCACAGAGAGAGAGAGAGAACACATTATGTACCTCTGTATAGCACAGAGAGAGAGAGAGAGAACACATTATGTACCCCTGTATAGCACAGAGAGCGAGAGAGAGAGAACACATTATGTACCCCTGTATAGCACAGAGAGAGAGAGAGAGAGAACACATTATGTACCTCTGTATAGCACAGAGAGAGAGAGAGAACACATTCTGTACCCCTGTATAGCACAGAGAGAGAGAGAACACATTATGTACCCCTGTATAGCACAGAGAGCGAGAGAGAGAGAACACATTATGTAGCCCTGTATAGCACACACAGAGAGAGAGAGAGAGAGAGAGAGAACACATTATGTACCCCCTGTATAGCACAGAGAGAGAGAACACATTATGTACCCCTGTATAGCACACAGAGAGAGAGAGAGAGAACACATTATGTACCCCTGTATAGCACAGAGAGAGAGAGAGAACACATTATGTACCCCCTGTATAGCACACACAGAGAGAACACATTATGCACCCACCTGTATGGCACATAGGAAGAACACATTATGTACCCACCTGTATGGCACATAGGGAGAGAGAGAGAACACATTATGTACCCCCTGTATAGCACACAGAGAGAGAGAGAGAACACATTATGTACCCCTGTATAGCACAGAGAGAGAGAGAGAGAACACATTATGTACCCCCTGTATAGCACAGAGACAGAGAGAGAACACATTATGTACCCCTGTAAAGCACAGAGAGAGAGAGAGAGAGAGAGAGAGAGAGAGAACACATTATGTACCCCTGTATAGCACAGAGAGAGAGAGAACACATTATGTACCCCTGTATAGCACAGAGAGAGAGAGAGAGAGATAACACATTAAGTACCCCCTGTATAGCACACAGAGAGAGAGAGAACACATTATGTACCCCCTGTATAGCACAGAGAGAGAGAGAACACATTATGTACCCCCTGTATAGCAGAGAGAGAGAGAGAGAACACATTATGTAACCCCTGTATAGCACACAGAGAGAGAGAGAGAGAGAGAGAGAGAGAGAACACATTATGTACCCCCTGTATAGCACAGAGAGAGAGAACACATTATGTACCCCTGTATAGCACACAGAGAGAGAGAGAGAGAACACTTATTTACCCCTGTATAGCACAGAGAGAGAGAGAGA
>NC_069503.1:1162789978-1162794978 GCF_027579735.1 Bombina bombina
CATTATGTACCCCCTGTATAGCACAGAGAGAGAGAGAGAACACATTATGTACCTCTGTATAGCACAGAGAGAGAGAGAGAGAACACATTATGTACCCCTGTGTAGCACAGAGAGCGAGAGAGAGAGAACACATTATGTACCCCTGTATAGCACAGAGAGAGAGAGAGAGAACACATTATGTACCTCTGTATAGCACAGAGAGAGAGAGAGAACACATTCTGTACCCCTGTATAGCACAGAGAGAGAGAGAGAACACATTCTGTACCCCTGTATAGCACAGAGAGCGAGAGAGAGAGAACACATTATGTACCCCCTGTATAGCACACAGAGAGAGAACACATTATGTACCCCTGTATAGCACACAGAGAGAGAGAGAGAGAGAGAACACATTATGTACGTCTGTATAGCACAGAGAGAGAGAGAGAGAGAACACATTATGTACCCCCTGTATAGCACAGAGAGAGAGAGAGAACACATTATGTACCCCCTGTATAGCACAGAGAGAGAGAGAACACATTATGTACCCCCTGTATAGCAGAGAGAGAGAGAGAGAGAACACATTATGTACCCCCTGTATAGCAAGGAGAGAGAGAGAGAACACATTATGTACCTCTGTATAGCACAGAGAGAGAGAGAGAGAACACATTATGTACCCCTGTATAGCACAGAGAGCGAGAGAGAGAGAACACATTATGTACCCCTGTATAGCACAGAGAGAGAGAGAGAGAGAACACATTATGTACCTCTGTATAGCACAGAGAGAGAGAGAGAACACATTCTGTACCCCTGTATAGCACAGAGAGAGAGAGAGAGAACACATTATGTACCCCTGTATAGCACAGAGAGCGAGAGAGAGAGAACACATTATGTACCCCTGTATAGCACACAGAGAGAGAGAGAGAGAGAGAGAACACATTATGTACCCCCTGTATAGCACAGAGAGAGAGAACACATTATGTACCCCTGTATAGCACACAGAGAGAGAGAGAGAGAGAGAGAACACATTATGTACCCCCTGTATAGCACAGAGAGAGAGAACACATTATGTACCCCTGTATAGCACACAGAGAGAGAGAGAACACATTATGTACCCCTGTATAGCACAGAGAGAGAGAGAGAGAGAACACATTATGTACCCCCTGTATAGCACAGAGAGAACACATTATGCACCCACCTGTATGGCACATAGGAAGAACACATTATGTACCCACCTGTATGGCACATAGGGAGAGAGAGAGAACACATTATGTACCCCTGTATAGCACACAGAGAGAGAGAGAGAGAGAACACATTATGTACCCCTGTATAGCACAGAGAGAGAGAGAGAGAACACATTATGTACCCCCTGTATAGCACAGAGACAGAGAGAGAACACATTATGTACCCCTGTAAAGCACAGAGAGAGAGAGAGAGAGAGAGAGAGAGAACACATTATGTACCCCTGTATAGCACAGAGAGAGAGAGAACACATTATGTACCCCTGTATAGCACAGAGAGAGAGAGAGAGAGATAACACATTAAGTACCCCCTGTATAGCACACAGAGAGAGAGAGAACACATTATGTACCCCCTGTATAGCACAGAGAGAGAGAGAACACATTATGTACCCCCTGTATAGCAGAGAGAGAGAGAGAGAGAGAGAGAGAGAGAGAACACATTATGTACCCCCTGTATAGCACACAGAGAGAGAGAGAGAGAGAGAGAGAGAGAACACATTATGTATCCCCTGTATAGCACAGAGAGAGAGAGTGAGAGAGAGTGAGTATGAGAGTGAGTGAGAGAGTGAGTGAGACAGTGAGAGAGTGAGTGAGAGTGAGTGTGAGAGAGAGAGAGAGAGAGAGAGAGAGAGAGAGAGAGAACACATTATGTATCCCCTGTATAGCACAGAGAGAGATAGTGAGAGAGAGAGTGAGTATGAGAGTGAGTGAGAGAGTGAGTGAGACAGTGAGAGAGTGAGTGAGAGTGAGTGTGAGAGAGAGAGAGAGAGAGAGAGAAAACACATTATGTTCCCCTGTATAGCACAGAGAGAGAGAGAACACATTATGTACCCCTGTATAGCACAGAGAGAGCGAGAGCACATTATGTACCCCTGTATAGCACAGAGAGAGAGAGAGAGAGAGAGAGAGCACATTATGTACCCCTGTATAGCACACAGAGAGAGAGAACACATTATGTACCCCCTGTATAGCACAGAGAGAGAGAGAGAGAGAGAGAACACATTATGTACTTCTGTATAGCACAGAGAGAGAGAGAGAACACATTATGTACCCCCTGTATAGCACAGAGAGAGAGAGAGAACACATTATGTGCCCCCTGTATAGCACAGAGAGAGAGAGAGAACACATTATGTACCCCTGTATAGCACACAGAGAGAGAGAACACATTATGTACCCCTGTATAGCACAGAGAGAGAGAGAGAGAGAGAACACATTAAGTACCCCTGTATAGCACACAGAGAGAGAGAGAGAACACATTATGTACCCCTGTATAGCACAGAGAGATAGAGAGAGAACACATTATGTACCCCTGTATAGCACAGAGAGAGAGAGAGAGAGAGAGAGAGAGAGAACACATTCTGTACCCCTGTATAGCACAGAGAGAGAGAGAGAACACATTATGTACCTCTGTATAGCACAGAGAGAGAGAACACATTATGTACCCCCTGTATAGCACAGAGAGAGAGAGAGAGAACACATTATGTACCCCTGTATAGCACAGAGAGAGAGAGAGAGAAAACACATTATGTACCTCTGTATAGCACAGAGAGAGAGAGAGAACACATTATGTACCCCTGTATAGCACAGAGAGAGAGAGAGAGAGAGAGAACACATTATGTACCCCTGTATAGCACAGAGAGAGGGAGAGAGAGAGAGAGAGAAAACACATTATGTACCTCTGTATAGCACAGAGAGAGAGAGAACACATTATGTACCCCTGTATAGCACAGAGAGAGAGAGAGAACACATTATGTACCCCTGTATAGCACAGAGAGAGAGAACACATTATGTACCCCCTGTATAGCACACAGAGAGAGAGAGAACACATTATGTACCCCCTGTATAGCACAGAGAGAGAGAGAACACATTATGTACCCCTGTATAGCACAGAGAGAGAGAGAGAGAGAACACATTATGTACCCCTGTATAGCACAGAGAGAGAGAGAACACATTATGTACCCCTGTATAGCACAGAGAGAGAGAGAACACATTATGTACCCCTGTATAGCACAGAGAGAGAGAGAGAGAGAGAGAGAGAGAACACATTATGTACCTCTGTATAGCAGAGAGAGAGAGAGAGAACACATTATGGACCCCCTTTATAGCACAGAGAAAGAGAGCACATTATGTACCCCTGTATAGCACAGAGAGAGAGAACACATTATGTACCCCTGCATAGCACAGAGAGAGAGAGAGAGAACACATTATGTACCCCTGTATAGCACAGAGAGAGAGAGAGAGAACACATTATGTACCCCTGTATAGCACAGAGAGAGAGAGAGAACACATTCTGTACCCCTGTATAGCACAGAGAGAGAGAGAGAGAACACATTATGTACCCCTGTATAGCACAGAGAGCGAGAGAGAGAGAACACATTATGTACCCCTGTATAGCACACAGAGAGAGAGAGAGAGAGAACACATTATGTACCTCTGTATAGCACAGAGAGAGAGAGAGAACACATTATGTACCCCCTGTATAGCACAGAGAGAGAGAGAGAACACATTATGTACCCCCTGTATAGCACAGAGAGAGAGAGAACACATTATGTACCCCCTGTATAGCACAGAGAGAGAGAGAACACATTATGTACCCCCTGTATAGCAGAGAGAGAGAGAGAGAGAACACATTATGTACCCCCTGTATAGCACAGAGAGAGAGAGAGAACACATTATGTACCTCTGTATAGCACAGAGAGAGAGAGAGAGAACACATTATGTACCCCTGTATAGCACAGAGAGCGAGAGAGAGAGAACACATTATGTACCCCTGTATAGCACAGAGAGAGAGAGAGAGAGAACACATTATGTACCTCTGTATAGCACAGAGAGAGAGAGAACACATTCTGTACCCCTGTATAGCACAGAGAGAGAGAGAGAGAACACATTATGTACCCCTGTATAGCACAGAGAGCGAGAGAGAGAGAACACATTATGTACCCCTGTATAGCACACAGAGAGAGAGAGAGAGAGAGAACACATTATGTACCCCCTGTATAGCACAGAGAGAGAGAGAGAGAGAGAGAGAGAGAACACATTATGTACCCCTGTATAGCACACAGAGAGAGAGAGAACACATTATGTACCCCTGTATAGCACAGAGAGAGAGAGAGAGAGAGAGAACACATTATGTACCCCTGTATAGCACAGAGAGAGAGAGAACACATTATGTACCCCCTGTATAGCACAGAGACAGAGAGAGAACACATTATGTACCCCTGTAAAGCACAGAGAGAGAGAGAGAGAGAGAGAGAACACATTATGTACCCCTGTATAGCACAGAGAGAGAGAGAACACATTATGTACCCCTGTATAGCACAGAGAGAGAGAGAGAGAGAGAGAGAGAGAGAACACATTAAGTACCCCCTGTATAGCACACAGAGAGAGAGAGAACACATTATGTACCCCCTGTATAGCACAGAGAGAGAGAGAACACATTATGTACCCCCTGTATAGCACAGAGAGAGAGAGAGAGAGAGAGAGAGAGAACACATTATGTACCCCCTGTATAGCACAGAGAGAGAGAGAGAGAGAGAGAGAGAACACATTATGTATCCCCTGTATAGCACAGAGAGAGAGAGTGAGAGAGAGTGAGTATGAGAGTGAGTGAGAGAGTGAGTGAGACAGTGAGAGAGTGAGTGAGAGTGAGTGTGAGAGAGAGAGAGAGAGAACACATTATGTATCCCCTGTATAGCACAGAGAGAGATAGTGAGAGAGAGAGTGAGTATGAGAGTGAGTGAGAGAGTGAGTGAGACAGTGAGAGAGTGAGTGAGAGTGAGTGTG
>NC_069503.1:1162799978-1162840828 GCF_027579735.1 Bombina bombina
CAAACAAGGGTTCAAATTCCTCAGTGCCCAGACCAGGGCCAAACAGTCCTTCAAAATCCCATCAGCTTCTTTACGAGTTTTCTGTACCTGCTCTTTATAGGTATCCACAATCCCTTCATACTGACATAGGGTGCCCTTGAGTTGCTGCACCTCACTATGAGCCAGCGTCAGCTTCTCCTCAAGTGTCGCTAAGTTTGTCTTTAAGGTTTCATGTCCCACTCTCAAGCTGGTGTTTTCTGCAGTCTGACGGTGCAGCTTGTCTAGCAGAGATTCACGTTCTAAACGTGCTTTTTCCTCTGCGCTCCTCTTCTCCTTCATCAGCGCATTGTAACGGGACCTCCACATATCAATAGCGGATAGAGATTTACTGAGCTCATCGTCCTGGGGCTTAGCAGCAGGTGGGTCAGTCTCTGCTGCATGGATCTGGGCACGGGTAGTCACAGAGTTAACATCAGCGGGACCCATAGGAGCGTAGGCAGAAACAAGGGGGGCCAAGTCATTTCCAAGAAGAACATCAGCAGGTAAGTCCTTCTTGACCCCCACATTCACAGGTCTAGCGCCCACTCCCCAATCCAAATGTACCCTGGCAACAGGTAGGCTGAACACATCGCCCCCTGCTACCCTCACAGCCACAGTGTCTCCAGTGTACTGTTTCTCAGACACCAAGTTCTTTTGAAGCAAGGTCATGGTAGCACCAGTATCCCGTAGACCACTGACCTTCTTCCCATTCACTTTAACCAGTTGCCGGTTATTCCGGTGGGCAGCTTGCACAAGGTCTGCCTCATGTAGGATGCTCCAGCATTCTTGCGCCTCTACGTAGCGGGCCGCAGGCTGAGGATTACGTGGGATTCCGCCGGCGGGTCTTCTCCAGGACTGCGCTTGGTTCGCTGCGTTTAGGGGACACTCTGGTCTTTTGTGCCCTAGTTGCTTACATCTAAAGCACCGAATAGGTTGTGAGTAGCACCGCAAATTGAACAGGGCTCTCTGAGGGTAGTTCGTGGCCGGAGGCCGTGTGGTATAGCGGTGCGCCGGGGTTTGGTAACTGGCAGCTGCTAGGGTGACTGGGGGTCTGTACTCCACTCTAGCAGGGGGCTTAGTGGTAGCAGTGTCCAGTTTGCGGGCATCCGTATACTCATCTGCCAAGCGAGCCGCTTCCTGCAGGGTGGAGGGTTTACGGTCCCGAACCCACTCTCGAACTCCTGCGGGTAACTTGTCGAAGCAATGTTCCAACAGGAATAGCTGCAGCACCTCTTCCCCAGATATGGCTTGGCACCCCGCTATCCAGTGAGCTGCTGTGCGGTGCACCTTACATGCCCACTCAAGGTAGGAATCTCCAGCTAATTTAACAGTGTCTCTGAACCGCCTCCGGTATGCCTCCGGTGTAACCGCATACCTGGAGAGCAGAGCCTCTTTTACAGTATTATAATCCCTGACTTCCTCATCTGGAATGGCCCGAAAAGCCTCTCTGGCCCGGCCGGATAATTTTCCAGATAATATCGTGACCCAGTCCTCTGCGGGTACCTTGTGTAGTGCACATTGCCTCTCAAAATCTGCAAGGTACCCATCAATCTCTCCTTCTGTTTCCAGGAAGTTTTTAAAAGCTGCAAAATTTACTTTTCTCTTTTCCATCTTAGTCAGTATTGTAATAATCCCCCTCTTCCTGAGGTTACTGGCTTGTGTAGTTGCTCTTCTGGGCGATAAGGTTCATTCCGTCGCTGCCACCAATGTTACGGTACCAACTGTGTACCAAGGGTTAATGCCAGATGAACAATGTCCTGCATAGGGAATCAGCAATTCACAACCCAGCCAGTTTCAGGTTTAAAACAGAATGTCTACTTTATTTGAAGGCAGCACACAGATTTATACACCCTGGCTTCAGGTTACAAAGGGCATTGGTTTAACAGTAAAGCAGACATATGAACAATGCATCAAACCTCTAACAACTGTCTATTGACAGGTAAAACAGATTAACATATTAAGTTAATTAACTAGGGAAGAACGTTTACTCAGACAATCTGATGTTGGGCAGTCTAGTTAACATAATCACACGAGGACACAATCAGTTTACCCAGACAGACTCCTGAGACACAATCAGATCTGAAACATACATAGAATACATCTTATTACAGAATATAGGAACAGTTCTTATTAGCTATAAAGTCTTTTATGCCCACTTGGCTTATAGAGTCACAATTGCTCCCACAAGGGGCACTCACACCCTGTACCCATCCTGTATTTATGGATACAGGGTGACATAGACATAAGACAGAGTTATGAAAGTACATGGGGTGTCCAGCATATAACATTCCATATTTCCATGCAGTCTCTGGGTATCCTTAAGCCCATGTACCTCCAGCCCAAAGAATGTTCCATAACAGGCCCTCCAATGTACAGTGGCGAGATTGGTTTTGTCACATCTCTCCCCTTTTCCAAACAGACTAACAGGGTATCTGACCTCCTGCCGGTCAGTGCCCTGGTTAGTCCAGCAACCCACCCATAAAACACAATTAGTAGTACAGCCCACCCACAATAAATGGTTACTACACCTGAGTACGGGGAAAACTTGTCCATGTCCAGGTACCTCACCACAGCTGTGTGGGGGACTGGTACGCTGAATTGGTGGGTTGCGAGGTGGGCAGAGACCAGCTGTACTCTGCCCGGGTGCCAGCACTACCATGGAAGTAGCCTGGTGGGAGCCTGGTTGCTGGAGGGGGAGACCGACTGTCTCCCCTTTGGATACATAGCTGTGCTGCTGGAGGGGGAGACCAATCGTCTTCCCTTTGGCTAAACAGCCGTGTTGCTGGGGGACAGGACCAACTGTCCCTACCCCTTTTAACGCAGCCTGCCGCTGGGGAATGGAGTCTGGGCTCCCAAAGTCAGGCTCTGCAAAGGACTCCCATAACAAGCCAGGACCATCAAACTCCTCTCCCTCTGGTTTGTCATGCTCGGCTGTCCAGGGTATATAATGTGCCATATACCACCAGAGCGCCTGGTAGGCATGTCAGTTTGCTGGGACAATCCATCTGGATTCCCGTTATGAGAGAGAATTCCTGTCCATACAAACAAGGGTTCAAATTCCTCAGTGCCCAGACCAGGGCCAAACAGTCCTTCAAAATCCCATCAGCTTCTTTACGAGTTTTCTGTACCTGCTCTTTATAGGTATCCACAATCCCTTCATACTGACATAGGGTGCCCTTGAGTTGCTGCACCTCACTATGAGCCAGCGTCAGCTTCTCCTCAAGTGTCGCTAAGTTTGTCTTTAAGGTTTCATGTCCCACTCTCAAGCTGGTGTTTTCTGCAGTCTGACGGTGCAGCTTGTCTAGCAGAGATTCACGTTCTAAACGTGCTTTTTCCTCTGCGCTCCTCTTCTCCTTCATCAGCGCATTGTAACGGGACCTCCACATATCAATAGCGGATAGAGATTTACTGAGCTCATCGTCCTGGGGCTTAGCAGCAGGTGGGTCAGTCTCTGCTGCATGGATCTGGGCACGGGTAGTCACAGAGTTAACATCAGCGGGACCCATAGGAGCGTAGGCAGAAACAAGGGGGGCCAAGTCATTTCCAAGAAGAACATCAGCAGGTAAGTCCTTCTTGACCCCCACATTCACAGGTCTAGCGCCCACTCCCCAATCCAAATGTACCCTGGCAACAGGTAGGCTGAACACATCGCCCCCTGCTACCCTCACAGCCACAGTGTCTCCAGTGTACTGTTTCTCAGACACCAAGTTCTTTTGAAGCAAGGTCATGGTAGCACCAGTATCCCGTAGACCACTGACCTTCTTCCCATTCACTTTAACCAGTTGCCGGTTATTCCGGTGGGCAGCTTGCACAAGGTCTGCCTCATGTAGGATGCTCCAGCATTCTTGCGCCTCTACGTAGCGGGCCGCAGGCTGAGGATTACGTGGGATTCCGCCGGCGGGTCTTCTCCAGGACTGCGCTTGGTTCGCTGCGTTTAGGGGACACTCTGGTCTTTTGTGCCCTAGTTGCTTACATCTAAAGCACCGAATAGGTTGTGAGTAGCACCGCAAATTGAACAGGGCTCTCTGAGGGTAGTTCGTGGCCGGAGGCCGTGTGGTATAGCGGTGCGCCGGGGTTTGGTAACTGGCAGCTGCTAGGGTGACTGGGGGTCTGTACTCCACTCTAGCAGGGGGCTTAGTGGTAGCAGTGTCCAGTTTGCGGGCATCCGTATACTCATCTGCCAAGCGAGCCGCTTCCTGCAGGGTGGAGGGTTTACGGTCCCGAACCCACTCTCGAACTCCTGCGGGTAACTTGTCGAAGCAATGTTCCAACAGGAATAGCTGCAGCACCTCTTCCCCAGATATGGCTTGGCACCCCCGCTATCCAGTGAGCTGCTGTGCGGTGCACCTTACATGCCCACTCAAGGTAGGAATCTCCAGCTAATTTAACAGTGTCTCTGAACCGCCTCCGGTATGCCTCCGGTGTAACCGCATACCTGGAGAGCAGAGCCTCTTTTACAGTATTATAATCCCTGACTTCCTCATCTGGAATGGCCCGAAAAGCCTCTCTGGCCCGGCCGGATAATTTTCCAGATAATATCGTGACCCAGTCCTCTGCGGGTACCTTGTGTAGTGCACATTGCCTCTCAAAATCTGCAAGGTACCCATCAATCTCTCCTTCTGTTTCCAGGAAGTTTTTAAAAGCTGCAAAATTTACTTTTCTCTTTTCCATCTTAGTCAGTATTGTAATAATCCCCCTCTTCCTGAGGTTACTGGCTTGTGTAGTTGCTCTTCTGGGCGATAAGGTTCATTCCGTCGCTGCCACCAATGTTACGGTACCAACTGTGTACCAAGGGTTAATGCCAGATGAACAATGTCCTGCATAGGGAATCAGCAATTCACAACCCAGCCAGTTTCAGGTTTAAAACAGAATGTCTACTTTATTTGAAGGCAGCACACAGATTTATACACCCTGGCTTCAGGTTACAAAGGGCATTGGTTTAACAGTAAAGCAGACATATGAACAATGCATCAAACCTCTAACAACTGTCTATTGACAGGTAAAACAGATTAACATATTAAGTTAATTAACTAGGGAAGAACGTTTACTCAGACAATCTGATGTTGGGCAGTCTAGTTAACATAATCACACAAGGACACAATCAGTTTACCCAGACAGACTCCTGAGACACAATCAGATCTGAAACATACATAGAATACATCTTATTACAGAATATAGGAACAGTTCTTATTAGCTATAAAGTCTTTTATGCCCACTTGGCTTATAGAGTCACAATTGCTCCCACAAGGGGCACTCACACCCTGTACCCATCCTGTATTTATGGATACAGGGTGACATAGACATAAGACAGAGTTATGAAAGTACATGGGGTGTCCAGCATATAACATTCCATATTTCCATGCAGTCTCTGGGTATCCTTAAGCCCATGTACCTCCAGCCCAAAGAATGTTCCATAACAGGCCCTCCAATGTACAGTGGCGAGATTGGTTTTGTCACACCCCTGTATAGCACACACACACACAGAGAGAGAGAGAACACATTATGTACCCCTGGAAAGCACAGAGTGAGAGAGAGAGAACACAATATGTACCCCTGTATAGCACACACAGAGAGAGAGAGAGAGAGAGAGAGAGAGAGAACACATTATGTACCCCTGTATAGCACAGAGAGAGAGAGAGAGAACACATTATGTACCCCTGCATAGCACAGAGAGAGAGAGAGAACACATTATGTACCCCTGTATAGCACACACAGAGAGAGAACACATTATGTACCCCCTGTATAGCACACAGAGAGAGAGAGAACACATTATGTACCCCCTGTATAGCACACAGAGAGAGAGAGAACACATTATGTACCCCTGGAAAGCACAGAGTGAGAGAGAGAGAACACATTATGTACCCCTGTATAGCACACACACACACAGAGAGAGAGAGAGAACACATTATTTACCCCTGTATAGCACAGAGAGAGAGAACGCATTATGTGCCCCTGTATAGCACAGAGTGAGAGAGAGAGAACACATTATGTGCCCCCTGTATAGCACAGAGAGAGAGAGAACACATTATGTACCCCTGTATAGCACAGAGAGAGAGAGAGAACACATTATGTACCCCTGTATAGCACAGAGAGAGAGAGAGAACACATTATTTACCCCTGTATAGCACAGAGAGAGAGAGAACACATTATGTACCCCCTGTATAGCACACAGAGAGAGAGAGAGAGAGAGAGAGAGAGAGAGAGAACACATTATGTACCCCTGTATAGCACAGAGAGAGAGAGAGAGAGAGAACACATTATGTACCCCTGTATAGCACAGAGAGAGAGAGCACATTATGTACCCCTGTATAGCACAGAGAGAGAGAGAACACATTATGTACCCCCTGTATAGCGCACAGAGAGAGAGAGAGAACACATTATGTACCCCTGTATAGCACACAGAGAGAGAGAGAGAACACATTATGTACCCCTGTATAGCACACACAGAGAGAGAGAGAACACATTATGTACCCCCTGTATAGCACAGAGAGAGAGAGAGAACACATTATGTACCCCTGTATAGCACACAGAGAGAGAGAGAGAGTACACATTATGTACCCCTGTATAGCACAGAGAGAGAGAGAGAGAGAACACATTATGTACCCGCTGTATAGCACAGAGAGAGAGAGAAAACATTATGTACCCCCTGTATAGCACACAGAGAGAGAACACATTATGTACCCCCTGTATAGCACAGAGAGAGAGAGAGAACACATTATGTACCCCTGTATAGCACACAGAGAGAGAGAACACATTATGTACCCCTGTATAGCACACACACAGAGAGAGAGAGAGAGAGAGAGAGAGAACACATTATGTACCCCTGTATAGCACACACACACAGAGAGAGAGAGAGAACACATTATGTACCCCTGTATAGCACAGAGAGAGAGAGAGAGAGAGAGAGAGAGAGAGAGAACACATTATGTACCCCTGTATAGCACAGAGAGAGAGAGAGAACACATTATGTACCCCTGTATAGCACACACAGAGAGAGAACACATTATGTACCCCCTGTATAGCACACAGAGAGAGAACACATTATGTACCCCCTGTATAGCACACACAGAGAGAGAGAACACATTATGTACCCCTGGAAAGCACAGAGTGAGAGAGAGAGAACACATTATGTACCCCTGTATAGCACACACACACACACACACAGAGAGAGAGAGAACACATTATTTACCCCTGTATAGCACAGAGTGAGAGAGAGAGAACACATTATGTGCCCCCTGTATAGCACAGAGAGAGAGAGAACACATTATGTACCCCTGTATAGCACAGAGAGAGAGAGAGAGAACACATTATGTACCCCCTGTATAGCACAGAGAGAGAGAGAGAACACATTATGTACCCCCTGTATAGCACACACAGAGAGAGAGAGAGAGAGAGAACACATTATGTACCCCTGTATAGCACAGAGAGAGAGAGAGAACACATTATGTACCCCTGTATAGCACAGAGAGAGAGAGAACACATTATGTACCCCTGTATAGCACAGAGTGAGAGAGAAAGAACACATTATGTGCCCCCTGTATAGCACAGAGAGAGAGAGAACACATTATGTACCCCTGTATAGCACAGAGAGAGAGAGAGAACACATTATGTACCCCTGTATAGCACAGAGAGAGAGAGAACACATTATTTACCCCTGTATAGCACAGAGTGAGAGAGAGAGAACACATTATGTGCCCCCTGTATAGCACAGAGAGAGAGAGAACACATTATGTACCCCTGTATAGCACAGAGAGAGAGAGAGAACACATTATGTACCCCTGTATAGCACAGAGAGAGAGAGAGAACACATTATGTACCCCTGTATAGCACAGAGAGAGAGAGAACACATTATGTACCCCCTGTATAGCACAGAGAGAGAGAGAGAGAGAGAGAGAGAGAGAGAACACATTATGTACCCCTGTATAGCACAGAGAGAGAGAGAGAGAACACATTATGTACCCCCTGTATAGCACAGAGAGAGAGAGAGAGAGAGTGAGAGAACACATTATGTACCCCTGTATAGCACAGAGAGAGAGAGAACACATTATGTACCCCCTGTATAGCACAGAGAGAGAACACATTATGTACCCCTGTATAGCACAGAGAGAGAGAGAGAGAACACATTATGTACCCCTGTATAGCACAGAGAGAGAGAGAGAGAACACATTATGTACCCCCTGTATAGCACACAGAGAGAGAGAACACATTATGTACCCCCTGTATAGCACAGAGAGAGAGAGAGAACACATTATGTACCTCTGTATAGCACAGAGAGAGAGAGAGAACACATTATGTACCTCTGTATAGCACAGAGAGAGAGAACACATTATGTACCCCCTGTATAGCACACAGAGAGAGAGAGAGAGAGAGAGAGAACACATTATGTACCCCCTGTATAGCACAGAGAGAGAGAGAGAGAGAGAGAGAGAGAGAACACATTATGTACCCCCTGTATAGCACAGAGAGAGAGAACACATTATGTACCCCCTGTATAGCACAGAGAGAGAGAGAGAGAGAGAACACATTATGTACCCCTGTATAGCACAGAGAGAGAGAACACATTATGTACCCCTGTATAGCACAGAGAGAGAGAGAGAACACATTATGTACCCCTGGAAAGCACAGAGTGAGAGAGAGAGAACACATTATGTACCCCTGTATAGCACACACACACACACAGAGAGAGAGAGAACACATTATTTACCCCTGTATAGCACAGAGAGAGAGAACGCATTATGTGCCCCTGTATAGCACAGAGTGAGAGAGAGAGAACACATTATGTGCCCCCTGTATAGCACAGAGAGAGAGAGAACACATTATGTACCCCTGTATAGCACAGAGAGAGAGAGAGAACACATTATGTACCCCTGTATAGCACAGAGAGAGAGAGAGAACACATTATGTACCCCTGTATAGCACAGAGTGAGAGAGAGAGAGAGAACACATTATGTACCCCTGTATAGCACAGAGAGAGAGAGAGAGAGAGAGAGAACACATTATGTACCCCTGTATAGCACAGAGAGAGAGAGAGAACACATTATGTACCCCTGTATAGCACAGAGAGAGAGAGCACATTATGTACCCCTGTATAGCACAGAGAGAGAGAGAACACATTATGTACCCCCTGTATAGCGCACACAGAGAGAGAGAGAGAACACATTATGTACCCCTGTATAGCACACAGAGAGAGAGAGAGAACACATTATGTACCCCTGTATAGCACACACAGAGAGAGAGAGAACACATTATGTACCCCCTGTATAGCACAGAGAGAGAGAGAGAACACATTATGTACCCCTGTATAGCACACAGAGAGAGAGAGTACACATTATGTACCCCCTGTATAGCACAGAGAGAGAGAGAGAGAGAACACATTATGTACCCCTGTATAGCACAGAGAGAGAGTGAAAACATTATGTACCCCCTGTATAGCACACAGAGAGAGAACACATTATGTACCCCTGTATAGCACACAGAGAGAGAGAGAGAACACATTATGTACCCCTGTATAGCACAGAGAGAGAGAGAGAGAGAGAGAGAGAACACATTATGTACCTCTGTATAGCACAGAGAGAGAGAGAGAGCACATTATGTACCCCTGTATAGCACACAGAGAGAGAGAGAGAACACATTATGTACCCCCTGTATAGCACAGAGAGAGAGAGAGAACACATTATGTACCCCTGTATAGCACACAGAGAGAGAGAACACATTATGTACCCCCTGTATAGCACACACACACAGAGAGAGAGAGAGAGAGAGAGAGAGAGAGAGAGAACACATTATGTACCCCTGTATAGCACACACACACAGAGAGAGAGAGAGAGAGAGAGAGAGAACACATTATGTACCCCTGTATAGCACAGAGAGAGAGAGAGAGAGAGAGAGAGAGAGAACACATTATGTACCCCTGTATAGCACAGAGAGAGAGAGAGAGAGAACACATTATGTACCCCTGTATAGCACACACAGAGAGAGAACACATTATGTACCCCCTGTATAGCACACAGAGAGAGAACACATTATGTACCCCCTGTATAGCACACAGAGAGAGAGAGAACACATTATGTACCCCTGGAAAGCACAGAGTGAGAGAGAGAGAACACATTATGTACCCCTGTATAGCACACACACACACACACAGAGAGAGAGAGAACACATTGTGGCAAACCTAGCCACTTCTGGACTATAACATAAGAAAGGTTGTCTATAGGCTGTATATTGTGCTATGTAGATGTGACAGACCCTTCTGTCAGCACTGAAAGAGTTAACTGTGTTCAGCTTTAGCCTCAGCTATTGTGCACTGTCATTAATGTTATTGATACACAGTCCATTGTTTAATCAACCTCAGAGAGCAGACCCTAGATGATAAGGAAAGCCAAGTGTGTGTCTGTGTTTAAATTGTTATCAGCTTGAGCAAGGTATTCAATTGTATCATGTAAAAGGGCGTGTTCCCTCCATCTAATGTACAACACTCTTTCAACCCCCCTTCTGGGGGGGGTCAGACCTGCATAAATACTGGGCATATGAGCCTTAATAAAAGTCATTCTGTTTTAAACCTGAAAACTGGCTGGGTTGTGAATTGCTGATTCCCTATGCAGGACATTGTTCCCTGGTGTTAACCCTTGGTATCCGGTTGGAGCCGTTACAATTGGTGGCAAGCGACGGAATGAACCTTATCGCCCAGAAGAGCAACTACACAAGCCAGTAACCTCAGGAAGAGGGGGATTACTACAATACTGACTAAGATGGAAGGAGTACCAGGGACCGAAGTGAATGGAGATGGATTATTCTAAGCTAAAGAGACAAACGTAAAAGGAACTGCTAGAAGCCAGGGGAAAGATAGGCAGCAGCAAACCCAAGGCTATATTAATTGCTGAGCTGATGGAGGGAGACAGAGCTCGCAGCGCTACGCCTCCAGCAGCCATGGAGGAGACCCTATACCAGAGGGAAATGAGGACCAGGCTGGAATTTTTACCCCAACCTGTACCACGGGATATGCTATCCGTGGTAATGGCAGATGTGCAGGAGTACGTGATGGCACACAGTTCGCGGAATGCATCCTCCCGAGCAGAATCCATTTTGGACGCACTCAGCAACCCAGTAAGACCCAAAATCCCATACCATGCATTTAAAATGTTTTGTGAGGAGAAGGATGAGATTGATGGGTATTTACAGGATTTTGAGAGACTGTGCGAGTTACATGATTTGGAGCAGTCCGTATGGGTGCCGGTGCTAGCAGGCAAGCTAGCCGGTAGGGCAGCGGAAGCGTATCGCGCTGTACCCAGGGAGGACAGCAAGGATTACGCTAAAGTGAAGAGAGCGATCTTGGAAAGATATGCCATTACCTCAGAGGCATACCGGCGCAAGTTTAGAGGCCTGCGCAAGCCAGAAAGAGATTCCCATGCAGAGTGGGCCCACAAGCTGGATCAAGCATCTCAGGGGTGGATACAGGCCAGCCAAGCTACCACCATGGAAGAATTGCGACAACTGATGCTGTTGGAGCAATTCTTTAACGGCTTGTCCCCAGAAGCCCAAGAATGGGTGAGAGATCGAAAACCCCTCACCTTAACCGAAGCAGCCAGATTAGCAGACCAGCATTTTGATGCCAGGAGGCACCATGGACTACAGCCTAACAACGGACGGGCTAATATACAATGCCACACCTGCAAGCAGTGGGGACATATGGCACGTGAGTGCACCCAAAATCGGAGCAGACAAGCTTGGAACCAGGTCAGACAGAACCTGGCCCCAAGGGCGGCTGCTCACCATTACCAAACGGAGCCTGCCGCTCATGAGGTGTTGAGCACCCAAGCCGAGGAACCCCTGGGAATTCTGCATGAGGTGATGTCGGTCCAGGGACTTCGGGATTCGGGAGCTACTTTAACCCTGATAGCTCCCCATTTGGTGCCGGATACAGCACCCACTGGCGGATCCGTGGCAGTACGAGGGGCAGGGGGAGCAGTATACCGATTGCCCACTGCTAGAGTGGAGTACAGACCCCCAGTCACCCCAGCAGCTGCCAGTTACCAACCCCCGGCGCACCGCTATACCACACGGCCTCCGGCCACGAACTACCCTCAGAGAGCCCGGTTCAATTCGCGGGGCTACTCACAACCTATTCGGTGCTTTGGATGTAAGCAACTAGGGCACAAAAGACCAGAGTGTCCCCTAAACGCAGCGAATCAAGCACAGTCCTGGAGAAGACCCGCTGGCGGAATCCCACATAATCCTCAGCCTGTGGCCCGCTACGTAGAGGCGCCAGAATGCTGGGGCAGCCTACATGAAGCAGACCCCGTGCAAGCTGCCCACCGGAATAACCGGCAACGGGTTAAAGTGAATGGGAAGGAGGTCAGTTGTCTACGGGATACTGGTGCTACCATGACCTTGCTTCAAGAGAACTTGGTGCCTGAGAAACAGCACACTGGAGACACTGTGGCTGTGAGGGTAGCAGGGGGCACTGTGTTCCGCCTACCTGTTGCCAGGGTACATTTGGATTGGGGAGTGGGCGCTAGACTTGTGAATGTGGGGGTCAAGAAGGACTTACCTGCTGATGTTCTCCTTGGAAATGACTTGGCCCCCCTTGTTTCTGCCTATGCTCCCATGGATCCCGCTGATGTTAACCCTGTGACTACCCAAGCCCAGTCCCTCCGGGAAGAGACGCTTCCATGTTTGGGGTGGGGGCAGTACTGAGCCAAGTTGGAGCAGATGGCGGAGAACACCCCGTAGCTTACTTGAGCCGAAAGTTGTTGCCCCGGACATCCCCAAGCCGATCCGTTGGGATCAGACTGTGTATGCCGGCTTGGTTCTGGGGGAGCATTGTGGCAAACCTAGCCACTTCTGGACTATAACATAAGAAAGGTTGTCTATAGGCTGTATATTGTGCTATGTAGATGTGACAGACCCTTCTGTCAGCACTGAAAGAGTTAACTGTGTTCAGCTTTAGCCTCAGCTATTGTGCACTGTCATTAATGTTATTGATACACAGTCCATTGTTTAATCAACCTCAGAGAGCAGACCCTAGATGATAAGGAAAGCCAAGTGTGTGTCTGTGTTTAAATTGTTATCAGCTTGAGCAAGGTATTCAATTGTATCATGTAAAAGGGCGTGTTCCCTCCATCTAATGTACAACACTCTTTCAACCCCCCTTCTGGGGGGGTCAGACCTGCATAAATACTGGGCATATGAGCCTTAATAAAAGTCATTCTGTTTAAAACCTGAAAACTGGCTGGGTTGTGAATTGCTGATTCCCTATGAAGGACATTGTTCCCTGGTGTTAACCCTTGGTATCCGGTTGGAGCCGTTACACACATTATTTACCCCTGTATAGCACAGAGTGAGAGAGAGAGAACACATTATGTGCCCCCTGTATAGCACAGAGAGAGAGAGAACACATTATGTACCCCTGTATAGCACACAGAGAGAGAGAGAACACATTATGTACCCCTGTATAGCACAGAGAGAGAGAGAGAACACATTATGTACCCCTGTATAGCACAGAGAGAGAGAGAACACATTATGTACCCCTGTATAGCACAGAGTGAGAGAGAGAGAACACATTATGTGCCCCCTGTATAGCACAGAGAGAGAGAGAACACATTATGTACCCCTGTATAGCACAGAGAGAGAGAGAGAACACATTATGTACCCCTGTATAGCACAGAGAGAGAGAGAACACATTATGTACCCCTGTATAGCACAGAGTGAGAGAGAGAGAACACATTATGTGCCCCCTGTATAGCACACAGAGAGAGAGAACACATTATGTACCCCTGTATAGCACAGAGAGAGAGAGAGAACACATTATGTACCCCTGTATAGCACAGAGAGAGAGAGAGAACACATTATGTACCCCTGTATAGCACAGAGAGAGAGAGAACACATTATGTACCCCTGTATAGCACAGAGAGAGAGAGAGAGAGAACACATTATGTACCCCTGTATAGCACAGAGAGAGAGAGAACACATTATGTACCCCCTGTATAGCACAGAGAGAGAGAGAGAGTGAGAGAACACATTATGTACCCCTGTATAGCACAGAGAGAGAGAGAACACATTATGTACCCCCTGTATAGCACAGAGAGAGAACACATTATGTACCCCTGTATAGCACAGAGAGAGAGAGAGAGAACACATTATGTACCCCTGTATAGCACAGAGAGAGAGAGAACACATTATGTACCCCCTGTATAGCACACAGAGAGAGTGAACACATTATGTACCCCCTGTATAGCACAGAGAGAGAGAGAGAACACATTATGTACCTCTGTATAGCACAGAGAGAGAGAGAGAACACATTATGTACCTCTGTATAGCACAGAGAGAGAGAACACATTATGTAACCCCTGTATAGCACACAGAGAGAGAGAGAGAGAACACATTATGTACCCCCTGTATAGCACAGAGAGAGAGAGAGAGAGAACACATTATGTACCCCCTGTATAGCACAGAGAGAGAGAACACATTATGTACCCCCTGTATAGCACAGAGAGAGAGAGAGAGAACACATTATGTACCCCTGTATAGCACAGAGAGAGAGAACACATTATGTACCCCTGTATAGCACAGAGAGAGAGAACACATTATGTACCCCCTGTATAGCACAGAGAGAGAGAGAACACATTATGTACCCCCTGTATAGCACAGAGAGAGAGAGAGAGAGAACACAGTATGTACCCCTTGTTACAGAAGCATTAGTTATTTTGTTGTGAAGAGCTTATTTCCCAGCAGCAATGCCTGAACCAGCCAAGCCAGCGCCTAAGAAGGGCTCCAAGAAAACCGTAACAAGTATCATTTCATAAAGAGTTAACTTTGTTCAGATTTTAGAAGCTATTTTCTAAATACAAGTTTGCTGGCATCAGCTCTAATTAAGTTTAGTGATAAACATTCCCATTGTCTAATCAACTCCGGAGTCAGACTACTATTGATAAGATGGACTGCATTGTTCTCTTGTGTGTAACTTGTTATCTGCTGAAATACTGTAATCCTATTGTGGCCTGTCAAAGGGCGTTGTCTCTGTACCAAATGTGTGATGGGGGATTTTATGCTTCTCCCCCTGGGAGTGCCCTGTGTGCATGTAACCTCAATAAAAAGCAGGCTGGGCATCCCAGTCCTGAGTTCTTGGTTGACCCTCAATCGCAGGGTTGACTCGTTTTTGTGGGCAGAAGGGTATCCTAGCTGTACTACAGCTAAGGGGGATTATTCTACATTTGCGAGACTCATATAGAATACTATGGAAAGCAGCTTCTCCCCTCTTCAGCAATAGGAATCCAGGCTACTAAGCGGTCCATCTCTCAGCGAGACTAAGGGTAACCGTAACACCCCTGTATAGCACAGAGAGAGAGAGAGAGAGAGAGAGAGAGAACACATTACCCCTGTATAGCACACAGAGAGAGAGAGAACACATTCTGTACCCCTGTATAGCACAGAGAGAGAGAGAGAACACATTATGTACCCCTGTATAGCACACAGAGAGAGAGAGAGAGAGAACACATTATGTACCCCTGTATAGCACACAGAGAGAAAGAGAGAGAGAACAAATTATATACCCCCTGTATAGCACAGAGAGAGAGAGAACACATTATGTACCCCTGTATAGCACAGAGAGAGAGAGAGAGAGAGAGAGAGAGAGAGAGAACACATTATTTACCCCTGTATAGCACAGAGAGAGAGAGAGAGAGAGAGAGAGAGAGAACACATTATGTACCCCTGTATAGCACACAGAGAGAAAGAGAGAGAGAACAAATTATATACCCCCTGTATAGCACAGAGAGAGAGAGAACACATTATGTACCCCTGTATAGCACAGAGAGAGAGAGAGAGAACACATTATGTACCCCTGTATAGCACACAGAGAGAGAGAGAGAGAGAGAACACATTATGTACCCCCTGTATAGCACAGAGAGAGAGAGAGAGAGAGAACACATTATGTACCCCTGTATAGCACAGAGAGAGAGAGAACACATTATGTACCCCCTGTATAGCACAGAGAGAGAGAGAGAGAGAACACATTATGTACCCCTGTATAGCACAGAGAGAGAGAGAGAACACATTATGTACCCCTGTATAGCACAGAGAGAGAGAGAGAGAACACATTATGCACCCACCTGTATGGCACATAGGGAGAGAGAGAGAACACATTATGTACCCCTGTATAGCACAGAGACAGAGAGAGAGAGAACACATGATGTACCCCTGTATAGCACAGAGAGAGAGAGAACACATTATGTACCCCCTGTATAGCACAGAGAGAGAGAGAACACATTATGTACCCCCTGTATAGCACAGAGAGAGAGAACACATTATGTACCCCTGTATAGCACAGAGAGAGAGAGAGAACACATTATGTACCCCTGTATAGCATAGAGAGAGAGAACACATTATGTACCCCCTGTATAGCACACAGAGAGAGAGAGAGAGAGAGAGAGAACACATTATGTACCCCCTGTATAGCACAGAGAGAGAGAGAGAGAGAACACATTATGTACCCCTGTATAGCACAGAGAGAGAGAGAGAGAGAGCGCACATTATGTACCCCCTGTATAGCACAGAGAGAGAACACATTATGTACCCCCTGTATAGCACAGAGAAAGAACACGTTATGTACCCCCTGTATAGCACACAGAGAGAGAGAGAACACATTATGTACCCCTGTATAGCACAGAGAGAGAGAGAGAACACATTATGTACCCCTGTATAGCACAGAGAGAGAGAGAGAACACATTATGTACCCCTGTATAGCACACAGAGAGAGAGAGAGAGAGAACACATTATGTACCCCCTGCATAGCACAGAGAGAGAGAGAACACATTATGTACCCCCTGTATAGCACAGAGAGAGAGAGAGAGAACACATTATGTACCCCCTGTATAGCACAGAGAGAGAGAGAGAACACATTATGTACCCCCTGTATAGCACACACAGAGAGAGAGAACACATTATGTACCCCTGTATAGCACAGAGAGAGAGAGAGAACACATTATGTACCCCCTGTATAGCACACAGAGAGAGAGAGAACACATTATGTACCCCTGTATAGCACAGAGAGAGAGAGAGAGAACACATTATGTACCCCTGTATAGCACAGAGAGAGAGAGAAAACACATTATGTACCCCTGTATAGCACAGAGAGAGAGAGAGAACACATTATGTACCCCCTGTATAGCACAGAGAGAGAGAACACATTATGTACCCCTGTATAGCACACAGAGAGAGAGAGAACACATTATGTACCCCCTGTATAGCACAGAGAGAGAGAGAGAGAGAACACATTATGTACCCCCTGTATAGCACAGAGAGAGAACACATTATGTACCCCTGTATAGCACAGAGAGAGAGAGGGAGAGATAACACATTATGTACCCCCTGTATAGCACAGAGAGAGAGAGAGAGAGAGAGAGAGAGAACACATTATGTACCCCTGTATAGCACAGAGAGAGAAAGAGAACACATTATGTACCCCTGTATAGCACAGAGAGAGAGAGAGAGAACACATTATGTACCCCCTGTATAGCACAGAGAGAGAGAGAACACATTATGTACCCCCTGTATAGCACACAGAGAGAGAGAGAGAGAGAGAGAGAGAGAGAGAACACATTATGTACCCCTGTATAGCACAGAGAGAGAGAGAGAACACTTTATGTACCCCTGTATAGCACAGAGAGAGAGAGCACATTATGTACCCCTGTATAGCACAGAGAGAGAGAGAGAACACATTATGTACCCCCTGTATAGCACAGAGAGAGAGAGAGAACACTTTATGTACCCCTGTATAGCACAGAGAGAGAGCACATTATGTACCCCCTGTATAGCACACAGAGAGAGAGTATATGCCTCTATCATATACTACTGCGTTACACTTCCTATAAGTGCCTCCAACATGTACTACTAGGTTACACTTCCTATAAGTGCCTCCATCATCTACTACTGGGTTACACTTCCTATAAGTGCCTCCATCGTGTACTACTGGGTTACACTTCCTATAAGTGCCTACATCATGTGCTACTGGGTTACACTTCCTTTAAGTGTCTCCAACATGTACTACTAGGTTACACTTCCTATAAGTGCTACCAACATGTACTACTTGGTTACATTTCCTATAAGTACCTCCAACATTTACTACTGGGTTACACTTCCTATAAGTGCCCCCATCATGTACTACTGTGTTGAACTTCCTATAAGTGCCTCCATCATGTACTACTGGATTACACTTCCTATAAGTGCCTCCAACATGTACTACTGGGTTACACTTCCTATAAGTGCCTCCAACATGTACTACTGGGTTACACTCCCTATAAGTGCCTCCAGCATGTACTACTGAGTTACACTTCCTATAAATGCCTCCAACATGTACTACTGTGTTACAATTCCTATAAGTGCCCCCATCATGTACTACTGTGTTGCACTTCCTATAAGTGCCTCCATCATGTACTACTGGGTTACATTTCCTATAAGTGCCTCCAACATTTAATACTGGGTTACACTTCCTATAAGTGCCCCCATCATGTACTACTGGGTTACACTTCCTATAAGTGCCTCCATCATGTGCTACTGGGTTATACTTCCTTTAAGTGCCTCCAACATGTACTACTAGGTTACACTTCCTATAAGTGCTACCAACATGTACTACTGGGTTACATTTCCTATAAGTGCCTCCAACATTTACTACTGGGTTACACTTCCTATAAGTGCCCCCATCATGTACTACTGTGTTGCACTTCCTATAAGTGCCTCCATCATGTACTACTGGATTACACTTCCTAAATGTGCTTCCAACATGTACTACTGGGTTACACTTCCTATAAGTGCCTCCAACATGTAGTACTCAGTTACACTCCCTATAAGTGCCTCCAGCATGTACTACTGAGTTACACTTCCTATAAATGTCTCCAACATGTACTACTGTGTTACACTTCCTATAAGTGCCTCCAGCATGTTCTACTGGGTTACACTCCCTATAAACACTTCCAACATGTACTACTGGGTTACACTTCCTATAAGTGCCTCCAACATGTACTACTGGGTTACACTCCCTATAAGTGCCTCCAACATGTACTACTGGGTTACACTCCCTATAAGTGCCTCCATCATTTACTACTGGGTTACACTTCCTATAAGTGCCTCCATCATGTACTACGGTGTTAAACTTCCTAAAAGAGCCTCCTGCATGTACTACTGGGTTACACTTCCTATAACTGCCTCCAGCATGTACTACTGGGTTACACTTCCTATAAGTGCCTCCAACATGTACTACTGGGTTACACTTCCTAAAAGTGCCTCCTGCATGTACTACTGGGTTACACTTCCTATAAGTGCCTCCAACATATACTACTGTGTTACACTTCCTATGAGTGCCTCCAATATGTACCACTGTATTACACTTCCTATAAGTGCCTCCAACATGCACTACTGGGTTACACTTCCTATAAGTGCCTCCAACATATACTACTGTGTTACACTTCCTATGAGTGCCTCCAATATGTACCACTGTATTACACTTCCTATAAGTGCCTCCAACATGCACTACTGGGTTACACTTCCTATAAGTGCCTCCAACATATACTACTGTGTTACACTTCCTATGAGTGCCTCCAACATGTACTACTGTATTACACTTCCTATAAGTGCCTCCAGCATGCACTACTGGGTTACACTACCTATAAGTGCCTCCAGCATATACTGTTGTGTTACACTTCCTATAAGTGCCTCCAGCATGTACTACTGGGTTACACTTCCTATAAGTGCCTCCAGCGTGTGCTACTGGGTTATGCTTCCTATAAGTGCCTCCAGCATGTACTACTGGGTTACACTTCCTATAAATGCCTCCAACATGTACTACTGGGTTACACTTCCTATAGGTGCCTCCAGTATGTACTACTGGGTTACACTTCCTATAAGTGCCTCCATCATGTACTACTGGGTTACACTTCCTGTAAGTGCCTCCAAAATATGCAACTGTGTTACACTTCCTATGAGTGCCTCCATCATATACTACTGTGTTACACTTCCTATAAGTGCCTCCATCATATACTACTGTGTTACACTTCCTATGAGTGCCTCCAACATGCACTACTGGGTTACACTTCCTATGATTGCCCCCACCATATACTACTGTGTTACACTCCCTATAAGTGCCTCCATCATGTACTACTGTGTTACACTTCCTATAGGTGCTTCCATCATGTACTACTGTGTTATACTTCATATGAGTGCCTCCAACATGTACTACTGTGTTACACTTCCTATGAGTGCCTCCAACATGCACTACTGGGTTACACTTCCTATGAGTGCCTCCATCATATACTACTGCTTTACACTTCCTATGAGTGCCTCCATCATGTACTACTGGGTTACACTTCCTATTAGTGCCTCCATCATATACTACTGTGTTCCACTTCCTATGAATATCTCTAAACACTAACATCAGAGTTACACTCACTATAGGAGTTTCCACTGATTCACTAACATCAGGGTTGCACTCAGTATAGGATCCTTGACTGAGACACTAACATCAGGGTTACACTCACTATAAGCACATGCATAATCTGTATTCATGGCATTTTATCTTTCTGGTTGTTTTCTGCAGGTGCTGGGATGGGTGCTATTCGTGGGTGTCCTCTCCTATGTGAAGGTCATTATTGGAGTGATTCTACGTGATGAAGGTCACAGTGCCCTCGTGTGGTGTGGGGCTGTAGTACAGCTTGGTTCAATGCTGGGTGCTCTTACGATGTTCCCTCTAGTGAATATTTACACTGTGTTTGTGTCAGGAGAAACCTGTGTAAACAGCTGCCCACTGTAAGCCAAAGCTACTGTCCCACAATTCCTAGTTACCATTTACTGAATGTAAAAAATAAAGTGGAGTGACCGAACGAGTTCTGGGAAGTGACTATATGGATCCAGTTAATGTAAATTAAAGCATCTGAAATGCACCTGAATTTGAAGAGCTATACTGTCCCAGTTCTGAGTAATATGATTATTATAACTGTTAGCTCAGACATTGTTTATCTATGGCTGATATGCTGGCTGAGCATCATGGGAAATGTAGTTCCAAAACCTCTGGAGGGTTAAGTTTGAGGATGTCTGATCTAAGGGTTTTACATGAAATTGAGCTCTGCTGCCTTTACCATTACCTGATCTATTCCATCGGTCACTCTTGGCAGAAGATAATTGTTGATGTAGTACCTTTAGAGTGGTGTGCCTCAGGGGGTCAGTGCCTGGGCCTGTTTTGTTTAACATAACAATAACAGTAATGAATGAGGGACAGGACTTGAAAATTATTATTTCAGTGGATATGAAGTTTAGTAAATAATGCAGCAGCACAGCAAGTAATGCCAGTAACAACACACATAGCAAGTAGTAGTAGCAGCAGAATTAGTAAAATTATTATGCCATTTTATGGGTAAATAGTTAGGCCTCATCTTGTGTATTGTATCTGAACACTATGAGGCTGATTTATCAAACAGTCAATTGGCCCCAATGCATCTGCTTCCGCGCAAGCCTTCAGGCTCGCTGGAAAAAGGAGTTAAGAAGCAGCGGTCTTAGACCACTGATCCTTAACTCATATGCAGGGACGTGCACTCATAGGAGGCAGTGCCTACCCTGCCATATGTGGCCAAAGCTTAATTAAATTTTAATTTAAAAAAAAAAAAGTCCAAAAATGTTTCCCCCCCCCCCGCAATGTAATGCTATGGAGAGGCAGGTACAGGAACGCTTCTCTCCATTGCAGTACAAGGGTCAAAGGAAAAGCTGTGCTGCAGCGCCACCTGTGTTCTGTCAATATATTAGCAGCAAAAATTGGGACCAATAGGAGGCACCCCTCTTGATGCCTCCTAGCAAGTGAAGGATATATAGATTAATCAGAAGGAGGATGCAGTGAGCAGGGTCATGTGACACAACTGGAAGCTGAGGTAACCTAAGAACAGATGACACCAAGCAGAAGAGTAAAGTAGTATTCTACATCTCTTGTGATTCACAAATTGTGTTCAGATACAGCTCATTAACAGGGGGGACAGTAAGTGAGCATAACCCAAGCAGAAGAGTAAAGTAGTATTCTACATCTCTTGTGATTCACACATTGTGTTCAGATACAGCTCATTAACAGGGGGACAGTAAGTGAGCATAACCCAAACAGAAGAGTAAAGTAGTATTCTACATCATATGTGATTCACAAATTGTGTTCAGATACAGCTCATTAACAGGGGGGGGGACAGTAAGTGAGCATAACCCAAGCAGAAGAGTAAAGTAGTATTCTACATCTCTTGTGATTCACAAATTGTGTTCAGATACAGCTCATTAACAGGGGGACATTAAGTGAGCATAACCCAAGCAGAAGAGTAAAGTAGTATTCTACATCTCTTGTGATTCACAAATACTGTTCAGATACAGCTCATTAAAAGGGGGGACAGTAAGTGTGCATAACCCAAGAAGAAGAGTAAAGTATTATTCTACATCTCTTGTGATTCACACATTGTGTTCAGATACAGCTCATTAACAGGGGGGGGACAGTAAGTGAGCATAACCCAAGCAGAAGAGTAAAGTAGTATTCTACATCTCTTGTGATTCACAAATAGTGTTCAGATACAGCTCATTAACAGGGGGGGGGGGGACAGTAAGTGAGCATAACCCAAGCAGAAGAGTAAAGTAGTATTCTACATCTCTTGTGATTCACACATTGTGTTCAGATACAGCTCATTAACAGGGGGGGACAGTAAGTGAGCATAACCCAAGCAGAAGAGTAAAGTAGTATTCTACATCTCTTGTGATTCACAAATTGTGTTCAGATACAGCTCATTAACAGGGGGACATTAAGTGAGCATAACCCAAGCAGAAGAGTAAAGTAGTATTCTACATCTCTTGTGAGTCACAAATTGTGTTCAGATACAGCTCATTAACAGGGGGACAGTAAGTGTGCATAACCCAAGCAGAAGAGTAAAGTAGTATTCTACATCTCTTGTGATTCACAAATAGTGTTCAGATACAGCTCATTAACAGGGGGGACAGTAAGTGAGCATAACCCAAGCAGAAGAGTAAAGTAGTATTCTACATCTCTTGTGATTCACAAATAGTGTTCAGATACAGCTCATTAACAGGGGGGGGGGGGGGACAGTAAGTGAGCATAACCCAAGCAGAAGAGTAAAGTAGTATTCTACATCTCTTGTGATTCACACATTGTGTTCAGATACAGCTCATTAACAGGGGGGGACAGGAAGTGAGCATAACCCAAGCAGAAGAGTAAAGTAGTATTCTACATCTCTTGTGATTCACACATTGTGTTCAGATACAGCTCATTAACAGGGGGGACAGTAAGTGAGCATAACCCAAGCAGAAGAGTAAAGTAGTATTCTACATCTCTTGTGATTCACACATTGTGTTCAGATACAGCTCATTAACAGGGGGGACAGTAAGTGAGCATAACCCAAGCAGAAGAGTAAAGTAGTTTTCTACATATCTTGTGATTCACAAATTGTGTTCAGATACAGCTCATTAACAGGGGGACAGTAAGTGAGCATAACCCAAACAGAAGAGTAAAGTAGTATTCTACATCTCTTGTGATTCACAAATTGTGTTCAGATACAGCTCATTAACAGGGGGGGGGGGGGGACAGTAAGTGAGCATAACCCAAGCAGAAGGGTAAAGTAGTATTCTACATCTCTTGTGATTCACAAATAGTGTTCAGATACAGCTCATTAACAGGGGGGACAGTAAGTGTGCATAACCCAAGCAGAAGGGTAAAGTAGTATTCTACATCTCTTGTGACACACAAATTGTGTTCAGATACAGCTCATTAACGGGGGGGGGGGGGGACAGTAAGTGAGCATAACCCAAGCAGAAGAGTAAAGTAGTATTCTACATCTCTTGTGATTCACAAATAGTGTTCAGATACAGCTCATTAACGGGGGGGGGGGGGGGGGACAGTAAGTGAGCATAACCCAAGCAGAAGAGTAAAGTAGTATTCTACATCTCTTGTGATTCACACATTGTGTTCAGATACAGCTCATTAACAGGGGGGGACAGTAAGTGAGTATAACCCAAGCAGAAGAGTAAAGTAGGATTCTACATCTCTTGTGATTCACACATTGTGTTCAGATACAGCTCATTAACAGGGGGACAGTAAGTGAGCATAACCCAAGCAGAAGAGTAAAGTAGTATTCTACATCTCTTGTGATTCACACATTGTGTTCAGATGCAGCTCATTAACAGGGGGGACAGTAAGTGAGCATAACCCAAGCAGAAGAGTAAAGTAGTATTCTACATATCTTGTGATTCACAAATTGTGTTCAGATACAGCTCATTAACAGGGGGGGACAGTAAGTGAGCATAACCCAAGCAGAAGAGTAAAGTAGTATTCTACATCTCTTGTGATTCACAAATTGTGTTCAGATGCAACTCATTAACAGGGGGACAGTAAGTGAGCATAACCCAAGCAGAAGAGTAAAGTAGTATTCTACATCTCTTGTGATTCACAAATTGTGTTCAGATACAGCTCATTAACAGGGGGGGACAGTGAGCATAACCCAAGCAGAAGAGTAAAGTAGTATTCTACATCTCTTGTGATTCACACATTGTGTTCAGATACAGCTCATTAACAGGGGGGACAGTAAGTGAGCATAACCCAAGCAGAAGAGTAAAGTAGTATTCTACATCTCTTGTGATTCACAAATTGTGTTCAGATACAGCTCATTAACAGGGAGACTGTAAGTGAGCATAACCCAAGCAGAAGAGTAAAGTAGTATTCTACATCTCTTGTGATTCACAAATTGTGTTCAGATACAGCTCATTAACAGGGGGACAGTAAGTGAGCATAACCCAAGCAGAAGAGTAAAGTAGTATTCTACATCTCTTGTGATTCACAAATTGTGTTCAGATGCCGCTCATTAACAGGGGGGGACAGTAAGTGAGCATAACCCAAGCAGAAGAGTAAAGTAGTATTCTACATCTCTTGTGATTCACACATTGTGTTCAGATACAGCTCATTAACAGGGGGGGACAGTAAGTGAGCATAACCCAAGCAGAAGAGTAAAGTAGTATTCTACATCTCTTGTGACACACAAATTGTGTTCAGATACAACTCATTAACAGGGGGGGACAGTAAGTGAGCATAACCCAAGCAGAAGAGTAAAGTAGTATTCTACATCTCTTGTGATTCACAAATTGTGTTCAGATACAGCTCATTAACAGGGGGGGACAGTGAGCATAACCCAAGCAGAAGAGTAAAGTAGTATTCTACATCTCTTGTGATTCACACATTGTGTTCAGATACAGCTCATTAACAGGGGGGACAGTAAGTGAGCATAACCCAAGCAGAAGAGTAAAGTAGTATTCTACATCTCTTGTGATTCACACTTTGTGTTCAGATACAGCTCAGTAACAGGGGGACAGTAAGTGAGCATAACCCAAGCAGAAGAGTAAAGCAGTATTCTACATCTCTTGTGATTCACAAATTGTGTTCAGATACAGCTCATTAACAGGGGGACAGTAAGTGAGCATAACCCAAGCAGAAGAGTAAAGTAGTATTCTACAACTCTTGTGATTCACACATTGTGTTCAGATACAGCTCATTAACAGGGGGGACAGTAAGTGAGCATAACCCAAGCAGAAGAGTAAAGTAGTATTCTACACCTCTTGTGATTCACACATTGTGTTCAGATACAGCTCATTAACAGGGGGGACAGTAAGTGAGCATAACCCAAGCAGAAGAGTAAAGTAGTATTCTACATCTCTTGTGATTCACAAATTGTGTTCAGATACAGCTCATTAACAGCGGGGGGACAGTAAGTGAGCATAACCCAAGCAGAAGAGTAAAGTAGTATTCTACATCTCTTGTGATTCACACATTGTGTTCAGATACAGCTCATTAACAGGGGGACAGTAAGTGAGCATAACCCAAGCAGAAGAGTAAAGTAGTATTCTACATCTCTTGTGATTCACACATTGTGTTCAGGTACAGCTCATTAACAGGGGGGGACAGTAAGTGAGCATAACCCAAGCAGAAGAGTAAAGTAGTATTCTACATCTCTTGTGATTCACACATTGTGCTCAGATACAGCTCATTAACAGGGGGACAGTAAGTGAGCATAACCCAAGCAGAAGAGTAAAGTAGTGTTACGGTTGCCTCCAGGCTGGCTGGAAGTTGGACCGTAGAAAAGGATGCTCCTAGCGCTCACCAAAGAATCATCAGCACCATAGTCAGCAATCCCTGTAGTGATTATAAGCTGTATCCTACAAACATGAGTCAAAGCTGCAAGTTAGAGGGACAGAAAATAGGTCTGATGTGCTGGAGCACACAGCCTCCTTTTTATTGAGGTTACATGCAAACAGGACACTCTCAGGGGGAGGCATAAAATCCCCCATCACACATTTGATATTAGATAGAGAGACACTCCCTTTGACAGGCCACAACATTTACTTCAGCAGATAACATTTTACACACAATAAAACAATGCAGTCCACCTTATCAATACTAGTCTGATTAGACAATGGGAAAGTTGATCACTAAACCTAATTAGAGCTAATCCCAGCAGACTTGTATGTAGAATAGGTTTCTTGAAGCTGAACAAAATTTAACTCTTAATGGCACACAATGAAACTGAACCAAGTGGGAGAAAGCCAGGGACAAGTCATTTCACAGGTCTGGGGACATAGTCTTAAAGGGGGCATTGTTCACCAGAGTCACAATATGTCCCCAGACGTTTCCCAAAGGGCCACACACACCCAACAAAAGTCAATATACTCTCAGGGGCACAATCTTCCAGGGGCCATAGTCATGAGGAAGGAGGCTGGCAAATAGGCTTCTCCAAAATCCAGGGAAGCAGGGCAACCTTCCATTTAAAGGGCCAGTCACAAATAGCAGTTTGTAACATATCTCCCCTTTTGGAGGGAGACTAACAAGGCACCTGACCTTCTGTCGGTCAGTGCCTAAGTTAGTCTCGCAACCCACCCACAAATAAACACTAGCAGCAAAGCAGCCCCCCCACAACAAGTAGCACTGGCCTGTAGGTTCCAGGTTATAGGATGAAAGTGTAGCATCCTCTGCCTTCCTGGCGCAGCTGTGCAAATAGCTGATGGTACTTGGGGGGCAGAGGCCAGCGGCACTCTGCCCTGGTGCCAGCGCTTCTGCTGGGGTGAGGGGTTTGCAGGCCAGTCCTGTAACAAGGGGGTCTGTAGGGCAGAGGCCAGCAGCGTTCTGTTCTGATGCCAGCTCTTCTGCTGGGGGAATTGGGGCATAGTCCTGCCCGGTGGCAAAGGGAACGTGGGGGTCAGTGGGGGTTAACATCTCCACTGTTAACCCTGGGCCCAAGTTAGGAGTTAGCTGGGGAGGGGGAGATTGGCTTACCTCCTCCTCCTGATACTCCGGTGGCCGTTGGGAAGGGAGGTCGATGCTCTCCGCTTCCTGTGGAACATGCTGCGGCTGGGGAGAGAGACCGGTTGTCTCCTCTCCCTGGAAGGCACACTCCGGCTGGGGAGGGAGGTCGATGCTCTCCCCTCCCTGTAGCTGGGTCTGTCGCTGGGGATCTGGGCCGCCTGCCCAGCATCCCTGTAGGGCCGGTAGAGAGACTGCGGTCCCATCTCCACCTGCCTGCTGGGGGTCCTCCCAGGACCAGTCTATGAGGCCTGCTGCCTCTGGTATCTCTGGCTGGGGAAGGGGACTGGTTGTCTCTTCCCTCTGCACGGTATACTGCCGCTGGGGAGGGAGGTCGCTGCTCTCCTCTCCCTGTAACTCTGGCTGCCGCTGGGAAGGGAGGTCGTTGCTCTCCGCTCCCTGTGACTCACTTTCTCGCTGGAGACCAGGTGTCCAGACCCTCAAACTCCACAGTTGGCGCTCAAAAGCTCGTGCCGCTTTGTTCTCCATATCCAATTCCCGGATGATGCGACTGACTACCTCCTGTGCAGGGTCTGGACCATATCGGACTAGCCGCCTCTTTACCTCTGGAACGAAATCCGCGCCCTCATAGCGACGGATCAGGTTGAGGTGCTCTTCACAGGGTTCTGAATAGTGTCTTGTCAGCTCCATGCTGCTGTAGGTAGGGACGCTGCGCAGTGGCTAGCGTTGCCCTCAATAACTCTCCTACGATACCAGTGCTGTTGTGGTGCTGCTCCTTGCGCTAGGATGCTATCCCACCGCTGCCGCCAAATGTTACGGTTGCCTCCAGGCTGGCTGGAAGTTGGACCGTAGAAAAGGATGCTCCTAGCGCTCACCAAAGAATCATCAGCACCATAGTCAGCAATCCCTGTAGTGATTATAAGCTGTCCCCTACAAACATGAGTCAAAGCTGCAAGTTAGAGGGACAGAAAATAGGTCTGATGTGCTGGAGCACACAGCCTCCTTTTTATTGAGGTTACATGCAAACAGGACACTCTCAGGGGGAGGCATAAAATCCCCCATCACACATTTGATATTAGATAGAGAGACACTCCCTTTGACAGGCCACAACATTTACTTCAGCAGATAACATTACACACAATAAAACAATGCAGTCCACCTTATCAATACTAGTCTGATTAGACAATGGGAAAGTTGATCACTAAACCTAATTAGAGCTAATCCCAGCAGACTTGTATGTAGAATAGGTTTCTTGAAGCTGAACAAAATTTAACTCTTAATGGCACACAATGAAACTGAACCAAGTGGGAGAAAGCCAGGGACAAGTCATTTCACAGGTCTGGGGACATAGTCTTAAAGGGGGCATTGTTCACCAGAGTCACAATATGTCCCCAGACGTTTCCCAAAGGGCCACACACACCCAACAAAAGTCAATATACTCTCAGGGGCACAATCTTCCAGGGGCCATAGTCATGAGGAAGGAGGCTGGCAAATAGGCTTCTCCAAAATCCAGGGAAGCAGGGCAACCTTCCATTTAAAGGGCCAGTCACAAATAGCAGTTTGTAACAAGTAGTATTCTACATCTCTTGTGATTCACACATTGTGTTCAGATACAGCTCATTAACAGGGGGGGACAGTAAGTGAGCATAACCCAAGCAGAAGAGTAAAGTAGTATTCTACATCTCTTGTGATTCACAAATTGTGTTCAGATACAGCTCATTAACAGGGGGGACAGTAAGTGAGCATAACCCAAGCAGAAGAGTAAAGTAGTATTCTACATCTCTTGTGATTCACACATTGTGTTCAGATACAGCTCATTAACAGGGGGGGACAGTAAGTGAGCATAACCCAAGCAGAAGAGTAAAGTAGTATTCTACATCTCTTGTGATTCTCACATTGTGTTCAGATACAGCTCATTAACAGGGGGGGACAGTAAGCATAACCCAAGCAGAAGAGTAAAGTAGTATTCTACATCTCATGTGATTCACAAATTGTGTTCAGATACAGCTCATTAACAGGGGGACAGTAAGTGAGCATAACCCAAGCAGAAGAGTAAAGTAGTATTCTACATCTCTTGTGATTCACAAATTGTGTTCAGATACAGCTCATTAACAGGGGGGGACAGTAAGTGAGCATAAGCCAAGCAGAAGAGTAAAGTAGTATTCTACATCTCTTGTGATTCACACATTGTGTTCAGATACAGCTCATTAACAGGGGGGGACAGTAAGTGAGCATAACCCAAGCAGAAGAGTAAAGTAGTAGTCTACATCTCTTGTGATTCACAAATTGTGTTCAGATACAGCTCGTTAACAGAGGGGACAGTAAGTGAGCATAACCCAAGCAGAAGAGTAAAGTAGTATTCTACAACTCTTGTGATTCACACATTGTGTTCAGATACAGCTCATTAACAGGGGGACAGTAAGTGAGCATAACCCAAGCAGAAGAGTAAAGTAGTATTCTACATCTCTTGTGATTCACACATTGTGTTCAGATACAGCTCATTAACAGGGGGGGGACAGTAAGTGAGCATAACCCAAGCACAAGAGTAAAGTAGTATTCTACATCTCTTGTGATTCACACATTGTGTTCAGATACAGCTCATTAACAGGGGGGACAGTAAGTGAGCATAACCCAAGCAGAAGAGTAAAGTAGTATTCTACATCTCTTGTGATTCACACATTGTGTTCAGATACAGCTCATTAACAGGGGGGGGGGGGGGGACAGTAAGTGAGCATAACCCAAGCAGAAGTGTAAAGTAGTATTCTACATCTCTTGTGATTCACACATTGTGTTCAGATACAGCTCATTAACAGGGGGACAGTAAGTGAGCATAACCCAAGCAGAAGAGTAAAGTAGTATTCTACATCTCTTGTGATTCACAAATTGTGTTCAGATACAGCTCATTAACAGGGGGGGGGGACAGTGAGCATAACCCAAGCAGAAGAGTAAAGTAGTATTCTACATCTCTTGTGATTCACAAATTGTGTTCAGATGCCGCTCATTAACAGGGGGGGACAGTAAGTGAGCATAACCCAAGCAGAAGAGTAAAGTAGTATTCTACATCTCTTGTGATTCACACATTGTGTTCAGATACAGCTCATTAACAGGGGGGGACAGTAAGTGAGCATAACCCAAGCAGAAGAGTAAAGTAGTATTCTACATCTCTTGTGACTCACAAATTGTGTTCAGATACAACTCATTAACAGGGGGGGACAGTAAGTGAGCATAACCCAAGCAGAAGAGTAAAGTAGTATTCTACATCTCTTGTGATTCACATATTGTGTTCAGATACAGCTCATTAACAGGGGGGGACAGTAAGTGAGCATAACCCAAGCAGAAGAGTAAAGTAGTATTCTACATCTCTTGTGATTCACAAATAGTGTTCAGATACAGCTCATTAACACGGGGGGACAGTAAGTGAGCATAACCCAAGCAGAAGAGTAAAGTAGTATTCTACATCTCTTGTTATTCACACATTGTGTTCAGATACAGCTCATTAACAGGGGGGGGGGGGGCAGTAAGTGAGCATAACCCAAGCAGAAGAGTAAAGTAGTATTCTACATCTCTTGTGATTCACACATTGTGTTCAGATACAGCTCATTAACAGGGGCACAGTAAGTGAGCATAACCCAAGCAGAAGAGTAAAGTAGTATTCTACATCTCTTGTGATTCACACATTGTGTTCAGATACAGCTCATTAACAGGGGCACAGTAAGTGAGCATAACCCAAGCAGAAGAGTAAAGTAGTATTCTACATCTCTTGTGATTCACAAATTGTGTTCAGATACAACTCATTAACAGGGGGACAGTAAGTGAGCATAACCCAAGCAGAAGAGTAAAGTAGTATTCTACATCTCTTGTGATTCACACATTGTGTTCAGATACAGCTCATTAACAGGGGGACAGTAAGTGAGCATAACCCAAGCAGAAGAGTAAAGTAGTATTCTACATCTCTTGTGATTCACAAATTGTGTTCAGATACAGCTCATTAACAGGGGGACAGTAAGTGAGCATAACCCAAGCAGAAGAGTAAAGTAGTATTCTACATCTCTTGTGATTCACAAATTGTGTTCAGATACAGCTCATTAACAGGGGGGGGCAGTAAGTGAGCATAACCCAAGCAGAAGAGTAAAGTAGTATTCTACATCTCTTGTGATTCACAAATTGTGTTCAGCTACAGCTCATTAACAGGGGGACAGTAAGTGAGCATAACCCAAGCAGAAGAGTAAAGTAGTATTCTACATCTCTTGTGATTCACACATTGTGTTCAGATACAGCTCATTAACAGGGGGGGACAGTAAGTGAGCATAACCCAAGCAGAAGAGTAAAGTAGTATTCTACATCTCTTATGATTTACAAATTGTGTTCAGATACAGCTCATTAACAGGGGGGGGGACAGTAAGTGAGCATAACCCAAGCAGAAGAGTAAAGTAGTATTCTACATCTCTTGTGATTCACAAATTGTGTTCAGATACCGCTCATTAACAGGGGGGACAGTAAGTGAGCATAACCCAAGCAGAAGAGTAAAGTAGTATTCTACATCTCTTGTGATTCACAAATTGTGTTCAGATGCAGCTCATTAACAGGGGGACAGTAAGTGAGCATAACCCAAGCAGAAGAGTAAAGTAGTATTCTACATCTCTTGTGATTCACACATTGTGTTCAGATACAGCTCATTAACAGGGGGGGACAGTAAGTGAGCATAACCCAAGCAGAAGAGTAAAGTAGTATTCTACATCTCTTGTGATTCACACATTGTGTTCAGATATAGCTCATTAACAGGGGGGGACAGTAAGTGAGCATAACCCAAGCAGAAAAGTAAAGTAGTATTCTACATCTCTTGTGATTCACACATTGTGTTCAGATACAGCTCATTAACAGGGGGGGGGGGACAGTAAGTGAGCATAACCCAAGCAGAAGAGTAAAGTAGTATTCTACATCACTTGTGATTCACAACTTGTGTTCAGATACAGCTCATTAACAGGGGGGGACAGTAAGTGAGCATAACCCAAGCAGAAGAGTAAAGTAGTATTCTACATCTCTTGTGATTCACAAATTGTGTTCAGATACAGCTCATTAACAGGGGGACAGTAAGTGAGCATAACCCAAGCAGAAGAGTAAAGTAGTATTCTACATCTCTTGTGGTTCACAAATTGGGGCCCATTTATCAAAGGGCTTGCGGACCTGATCCGACACTGCGGATCAGGTCCGCAAGACCTCGCTAAATGCGGAGAGCAATACGCTCTCCACATTTAACATTGCACCAGCAGCTCACAAGAGCTGCTGGTGCAACGCCGCCCCCTGCTGACTCGCGGCCAATCGGCCGCCAGCAGGGAGCTGTCAATCAACCCGATCGTATTCGATCGGGTTGATTTCCGGCGGTTCCTGTCCGCCTGCTCAGAGCAGGCGGACAGGGTTATGAAGCAGCGGTCTTTAGACCGCTGCTTCATAACTTGTGTTTCTGGCGAGTCTGAAGACTCGCCAGAAACACGGCCCTTCAAGCTCCATACGGAGCTTGATAAATGGGCCTGGTAGTGTTCAGATACAGCTCATTAACAGGGGGGGACAGTAAGTGAGCATAACCCAAGCAGAAGAGTAAAGTAGTATTCTACATCTCTTGTGATTCACACATTGTGTTCAGATACAGCTCATTAACAGGGGGGGGGGGGACAGTAAGTGAGCATAACCCAAGCAGAAGAGTAAAGTAGTATTCTACATCTCTTGTGATTTACAAATTGTGTTCAGATACAGCTCATTAACAGGGGGGGACAGTAAGTGAGCATAACCCAAGCAGAAGAGTAAAGTAGTATTCTACATCTCTTGTGATTCACACATTGTGTTCAGATACAGCTCATTAACAGGGGGGGACAGTAAGTGAGCATAACCCAAGCAGAAGAGTAAAGTAGTATTCTACATCTCTTGTGATTCACAAATTGTGTTCAGATACAGCTCATTAACAGGGGGGACAGTAAGTGAGCATAACCCAAGCAGAAGAGTAAAGTAGTATTCTACATCTCTTGTGATTCACACATTGTGTTCAGATACAGCTCATTAACAGGGGGACAGTAAGTGAGCATAACCCAAGCAGAAGAGTAAAGTAGTATTCTACATCTCTTGTGATTCACAAATTGTGTTCAGATACAGCTCATTAACAGGGGGACAGTAAGTGAGCATAACCCAAGCAGAAGAGTAAAGTAGTATTCTACATCTCTTGTGATTCACAAATTGTGTTCAGATACAGCTCATTAACAGGGGGACAGTAAGTGAGCATAACCCAAGCAGAAGAGTAAAGTAGTATTCTACATCTCTTGTGATTCACAAATTGTGTTCAGATACAGCTCATTAACAGGGGGGGACAGTAAGTGAGCATAACCCAAGCAGAAAAGTAAAGTAGTATTCTACATCTCTTGTGATTCACACATTGTGTTCAGATACAGCTCATTAACAGGGGGGGGGGACAGTAAGTGAGCATAACCCAAGCAGAAGAGTAAAGTAGTATTCTACATCTCTTGTGAGTCACAACTTGTGTTCAGATACAGCTCATTAACAGGGGGGGACAGTAAGTGAGCATAACCCAAGCAGAAGAGTAAAGTAGTATTCTACATCTCTTGTGATTCACAAATTGTGTTCAGATACAGCTCATTAACAGGGGGACAGTAAGTGAGCATAACCCAAGCAGAAGAGTAAAGTAGTATTCTACATCTCTTGTGATTCACAAATTGTGTTCAGATACAGCTCATTAACAGGGGGACAGTAAGTGAGCATAACCCAAGCAGAAGAGTAAAGTAGTATTCTACATCTCTTGTGATTCACAAATTGTGTTCAGGTACAGCTCATTAACAGGGGGGACAGTAAGTGAGCATAACCCAAGCAGAAGAGTAAAGTAGTATTCTACATCTCTTGTGATTCACAAATTGTGTTCAGATACAGCTCATTAACAGGGGGGACAGTAAGTGAGCATAACCCAAGCAGAAGAGTAAAGTAGTATTCTACATCTCTTGTGATTCACAAATTGTGTTCAGATACAGCTCATTAACAGGGGGGGACAGTAAGTGAGCATAACCCAAGCAGAAGAGTAAAGTAGTATTCTACATCTCTTGTGGTTCACAAATTGGGGCCCATTTATCAAAGGGCTTGCGGACCTGATCCGACACTGCGGATCAGGTCCGCAAGACCTCGCTAAATGCGGAGAGCAATACGCTCTCCACATTTAACATTGCACCAGCAGCTCACAAGAGCTGCTGGTGCAACGCCGCCCCCTGCTGACTCGCCAGCAGGGAGCTGTCAATCAACCCGATCGTATTCGATCGGGTTGATTTCCGGCGGTTCCTGTCCGCCTGCTCAGAGCAGGCGGACAGGGTTATGAAGCAGCGGTCTTTAGACCGCTGCTTCATAACTTGTGTTTCTGGCGAGTCTGAAGACTCGCCAGAAACACGGCCCTTCAAGCTCCATACGGAGCTTGATAAATGGGCCTGGTAGTGTTCAGATACAGCTCATTAACAGGGGGGGACAGTAAGTGAGCATAACCCAAGCAGAAGAGTAAAGTAGTATTCTACATCTCTTGTGATTCACACATTGTGTTCAGATACAGCTCATTAACAGGGGGGGGGGGGCAGTAAGTGAGGATAACCCAAGCAGAAGAGTAAAGTAGTATTCTACATCTCTTGTGAGTCACACATTGTGTTCAGCTACAGCTCATTAACAGGGGGGGGGGGGACAGTAAGTGAGCATAACCCAAGCAGAAGAGTAAAGTAATATTCTACATCTCTTGTGAGTCACACATTGTGTTCAGATACAGCTCATTAACAGGGGGGACAGTAAGTGAGCATAACCCAAGCAGAAGTGTAAAGTAGTATTCTACATCTCTTGTGATTCACAAATTGTGTTCAGATACAGCTCATTAACAAGGGGACAGTAAGTGAGCATAACCCAAGCAGAAGAGTAAAGTAGTATTCTACATCTCTTGTGATTCACATATTGTGTTCAGATACAGCTCATTAACAGGGGGGGGGGGCAGTAAGTGAGTATAACCCAAGCAGAAGAGTAAAGTAGTATTCTACATCTCTTGTGATTCACAAATTGTGTTCAGATACAGCTCATTAACAGGGGGGGGACAGTAAGTGAGCATAACCCAAGCAGAAGAGTAAAGTAGTATTCTACATCTCTTGTGATTCACACATTGTGTTCAGATACAGCTCATTAACAGGGGGGACAGTAAGTGAGCATAACCCAAGCAGAAGAGTAAAGTAGTATTCTACATCTCTTGTGATTCACACATTGTGTTCAGATACAGCTCATTAACAGGGGGGACAGTAAGTGAGCATAACCCAAGCAGAAGAGTAAAGTAGTATTCTACATCTCTTGTGATTCACAACTTGTGTTCAGATACAGCTCATTAACAGGGGGACAGTAAGTTAGCATAACCCAAGCAGAAGAGTAAAGTAGTATTCTACATCTCTTGTGATTCACACATTGTGTTCAGATACAGCTCATTAACAGGGGGGACAGTAAGTGAGCATAACCCAAGCAGAAGAGTAAAGTAGTATTCTACATCTCTTGTGATTCACACATTGTGTTCAGATACAGCTCATTAACAAGGGGGACAGTAAGTGAGCATAACCCAAGCAGAAGAGTAAAGTAGTATTCTACATCTCTTGTGATTCACAAATTGTGTTCAGATACAGCTCATTAACAGGGGGGGACAGTAAGTGAGCATAACCCAAGCAGAAGAGTAAAGTAGTATTCTACATCTCTTGTGATACACAAATTGTGTTCAGATACAGCTCATTAACAGGGGGACAGTAAGTGAGCCTAACCCAAGCAGAAGAGTAAAGTAGTATTCTACATCTCTTGTGATTCACAAATTGTGTTCAGATACAGCTTGTTACAGAAGCATTAGTTATTTTGTTGTGAAGAGCTTATTTCCCAGCAGCAATGCCTGAACCAGCAAGCCAGCGCCTAAGAAGGGCTCCAAGAAAACCGTAACAAGTATCATTTCATAAAGAGTTAACTCTTTTTTTTCAGCTTTTAGAAACTATTGTCTAATCACCTCTGGAGCCAGACTGGTAATTGATAAGATGAACTTGTAAACTTGTTATCTTAAGTACTGTAATCCTATTGTGGCCTGTCAAAGGACAGTGCTCTCTATCTAAATGTGTGATGGGGGATTTTGTGCTTCCCCCCCTCTCCCCCTGGGAGTGCCCTGTGTGCATGTAACCTTAATAAAAAGCAGGCTGGGCATCCCAGTCCTGAGTTCTTGTTTGACCCTCAATCGCAGCGTTGACTCGTTTTTGTGGGCAGAAGGGTATCCTAGCGGTACTGCAGCTAAGGGAGATTATTCTATATTTGCGAGACTCATATAGAATACTATGGAAAGCAGCTTCTCCCCTCTTTAGCAATAGGGATCCAGGCTACTAAGCGGTCCATCTCTCAGCGAGACTAAGGGTAACCGTAACATTTGGCGGCAGCGGCGGGATTTTCCTGGATTTCCTAGGAGAGGTACAGAACGGATGGAGAGCGCTTACGAAAAATTGAAGCGTACAACCCAAAAGGATTTACTTGAAAGCAGAGGGGGGTACGCCAGCAACCGGCCGAGGAGAGAGCTGATCGCAGAATTGACCGAACTGGATCAGAGCTTCACAATGGCGGAAACACCGACCACGATTAGTGACGAAAAAACCAGGATTGTTCGGGAAAGGCTCTCATTATACGGGCCGAACCCCTCCATGGAATTGGTACAGCAGTTGATGGCAGAGGCGGACGAGGATATACGAGAGACTCGAGCCCACGAACTCAACCTAGCGAATGCACACCGCAATGCTGAAGCCCCGCAGGTAATCATCCCTGTCGAAAATGCTGGGAGGCCCAAGATACCCTATGCGGCATTTCGACCCTTCCTAGAGAGCGAGACAGGGATTGATGAATATTTGGCGGACTTCGAAAGGCAATGTGCCCTGCACCAGATTCCCAACAGAGAGTGGCCCACGATATTGTCTGGGAAACTATCCGGGCGAGCCCTGGAAGCCTTTCGTACTCTGGGTGCTGAGGAAGTGACACAGTATGAGCTAGTTAAGGAGACACTGTTGCGACGGTACGCTGTAACTCCGGACACGTATCGCCGACAGTTTCGGGGCACGGAAAAGAAGCCTAACGATACCCATATGGAATGGGCGCACCGAATGCGGAGAGCGGCAAATCACTGGCTGAGCGGAAGTAAAGCGGTGACTGGGGAGGAAATTTTACAATTGTTTCTCTTAGAACATTTTTATAATGGCATGGAACAGCAAGGGAAGGAATGGCTGCGAGACAGGCGGCCTTCTACCTTAGAAGAAGCAGCCAAATTGGCCGATGAACATTATGACTCCCGTCTTCACGAACCCATGAACTACCGAGCTCCAGCACGGGTCGAACCCAGAGAGGTTTACCGTGCACCCCCTCGTACTGAATTCCGAGCCCCGGTGCCCACAAGGCCCGTCCGACACTCAGGACCACCCAATAACAGCTCTGAGCATCCCAGACCGACTTGCCACCGATGCAAGCAACCAGGGCATTTCATGGCTAGCTGCCCCCTTAATACGCACCAGACACCCAGGAATTACAATTACCCCTCTGGGTCCTATCGTCCGGCCCGGGCCCTCTGTGTTAACCAAGAGGCCCCTATGGAGGGATATGTGGGGCCGCTTCACGAGGCAGACCCTGTATATGCTGCCTCAGATAACCGCCAGCACCATCGGCAGAGGGTATGGCTCGAGGGGCGATCTACCGAGGGATTGCGAGACACAGGGGCTACTATCACGCTGGTACAGAGTCATTTGGTGCCAGAGCACAAGCGATCCGGACAGACTGTGGCCGTTAGAGTGGCGGGGGGGGATGTGTACAAAATTCCAACAGCTAAAGTGCATCTTGATTGGGGAGCGGGAAAGGGGGCTGTGAACGTGGGCCTAATGGATAATTTACCTGCCGAAGTACTACTGGGCAACGATTTGGGCCCCATGACTTCTGCCTATGCTCCAGTATGCAACAACGAGGCAGACCCAGTGACTACACGGGCCCAAGCCCGGACGGAGCGAGAGCTCTCACCAGTGCGGGAGACACAGGTAAGACCTACCCCGACCTTGCCTGACAGGTTAGGCCCCATACCCTGGGACACCCCAGATGCTTTCGAGGCAGAGTCTAAGACTGACCCGACCTTACAAAAGTACCGGGAACGAGCAGAGACCGGAGGGGGCGGGGCAGATAACGAAACATTCTTATGGGAAAAAGGGAAACTATACCGCTGGACAGAGAAAAGGGGACAGCGTAGGCGACAGCTGGTAGTGCCCCACAAATACCGTCAAGAAATCCTCAAAATAGGCCACGACATCCCCTTAGCAGGCCACCTAGCCGTTACCCGTACCCTACACCGCATTACTCACACGTTCTTTTGGCCAGGGGTGCACGCTGACGTTAGAACTTACTGTAACACCTGCGATGTGTGTCAACGAGTAGGAAGGCGAGGCGATCACCCTAAAGCCCAGCTAGTAAATATGCCCATTGTAGAGGAACCCTTCAGCCGGGTTGCTATTGACCTAGTGGGACCACTGGCTACCCCTAGTCCCTCCGGTAAGCGATACATTCTTACCGTAGTGGACTACGCTACCAGGTACCCAGAGGCTGTCGCCCTATCCAACATACAAGCGGATACGGTAGCGAATGCACTAGTACAGGTGTTCTCCCGGGAAGGATTTCCAAAAGAAATCCTATCCGACCGAGGCACCCAATTTACGGCTGAATTGACCCAACAACTCTGGCAGGTTTGCAAAATTAAGTCCCTCCTGAGCTCCCCATACCACCCCCAGACGAACGGGCTGTGTGAGAGGTTCAATGGGACCCTCAAGCAAATGCTCAAGACGTTCACTCAGGAATACCGAGACTGGGAACGCTTCCTGCCGCACCTCCTATTTGCTTATCGGGAGGTGCCCCAGGAAACGACAGGGTTCTCTCCCTTCGAGTTGCTCTACGGAAGAAAGGTACGGGGACCCCTAAACCTGATCCGGGAGCACTGGGAGGGAGAGATGGAGGCTGACGGTGTCCCCATTGTGCCATACGTGCAATAGAATACTATGGAAAGCAGCTTCTCCCCTCTTTAGCAATAGGGATCCAGGCTACTAAGCGGTCCATCTCTCAGCGAGACTAAGGGTAACCGTAACACAGCTCATTAACAGGGGGACAGTAAGTAAGCATAACCCAAGCAGAAGAGTAAAGTAGTATTCTACATCTCTTGTGATTCCAAATTGTGTTCAGATACAGCTCATTAACAGGGGGGGGCAGTAAGTGAGCATAACCCAAGCAGAAGAGTAAAGTAGTATTCTACATCTCTTGTGATTCACACATTGTGTTCAGATGCAGCTCATTAACAGGGGGACAGTAAGTGAGCATAACCCAAGCAGAAGAGTAAAAGGCAGTGTAGGGCACAATTGGGCCTGGAACAAAGCTAAGGGTTAAAGCCGTAGGGAGAGATAGGAGAAGAGGGCTGGCTAGGGAGGTTAGTTGCAACAATGTTGCATGCAAGGGAGGGGCCCACTACTCACCTTAAAAGTGGGGATCATCAGCTTCCTGGCCCTCTTCTTCCTGGAATCCGGTGCAGACGAGTTCTTTCTGTTATTGTTCAGGGTAATTCTTAATTTCTTTGAACAATGCAGCGATCCAGACGATCCAAGCTCCCTCCTCAACGCTTCCACGAGTTGGTGTTTGAGAAACCTGGATCTGGAAAACAGAAAAAACAGATAAGTACACTGGATGACATTGAAGAGCTAGATGACATAATTCCACCTACACAATATACTACTGAGACTAGGCCTAGTACTAGTATAGCACAGACAAACATTATGAGTCACACAGTTAGCAGGTTAGATATCCATGCAGCAGGTGAAGGGGTGGAAGGAGACGATTCAGCCTATGCCTCAGTGGCAATGGCTAGGCCGGATGAGCAATCCGCCTGTCTCCAAGCAACTGGCCCTCAGGCTAGGCCTCAGGCTTCCAGTCTCCCTTCGGCAGCTTCACAATTACCGGTTGAGGCCTATGTTGGAACTGAAATTACCCCTGTAGCTAGGCCCAGGTTAGAAAGGGGCTCAACACACGGGGCAAGTACAGACACTGAGGCAGATTTAACTGTTGCACGGGGCCCCCCCTTTATTGACCCCCGTTTTGCCTACTATGGCAGATGGGCCTGAATCTGTGGCCTCGGCGCCGGCGCAGCATGCCCTCTCAATAGATGGGCCCGCTTCTGTGGTGGTTTCGCTTGCGCAACAAGCCCCTGTTCTGCCACTATTAGCCCCCCAGCCTGTCTCCACACCTCAGCAATGCTTACCTGAAGCAGCGGTATCCTCCCTCATGTCCGCGATTCCTCCGTCGGCGGTCTCGGCGGTGTCTTCCATCCTGGCGTCTTTAGTTGCGGCGATGTCCCCGGCGGGTATGCAGGCTCCTCCGTCGGGTCCTCCAGGTTCTCCGGCGGGTCCTCTGGTCCAGCTCCACG
>NC_069503.1:1162841028-1162888528 GCF_027579735.1 Bombina bombina
TATCATTTCATAAAGAGTTAACTCTTTTTTTTCAGCTTTTAGAAACTATTGTCTAATCACCTCTGGAGCCAGACTGCTAATTGATAAGATGAACTTGTAAACTTGTTATCTTAAGTACTGTAATCCTATTGTGGCCTGTCAAAGGACAGTGCTCTCTATCTAAATGTGTGATGGGGGATTTTGTGCTTCCCCCCCTCTCCCCCTGGGAGTGCCCTGTGTGCATGTAACCTTAATAAAAAGCAGGCTGGGCATCCCAGTCCTGAGTTCTTGTTTGACCCTCAATCGCAGCGTTGACTCGTTTTTGTGGGCAGAAGGGTATCCTAGCGGTACTGCAGCTAAGGGAGATTATTCTATATTTGCGAGACTCATATAGAATACTATGGAAAGTAGCTTCTCCCCTCTTTAGCAATAGGGATCCAGGCTACTAAGCGGTCCATCTCTCAGCGAGACTAAGGGTAACCGTAACAGAGGGTTAGAGAGAGAGAGAAAGAGAGACACAATCACACATAGAGGGTTAGAGAGAGAGAGAGAAAGAGAGAGAGAGAGATAGACACAATCACACACAGAGGGTTAGAGAAAGAGAGACACAATCACACACAGAGGGTTAGAGAAAGAGAGTCACAATCAAACATAGAGGGTTAGAGAGAGAGAGAAAGAGACACACAATCACACAGAGGGTTAGAGAGAGAGAGAGAAAGAGAGAGAGACACACAATCACACAGAGGGTTAGAGAGAGAGAAAGAGAGACACAATCACACACAGAGGGTTAGAGAAAGAGAGTCACAATCACACATAGAGGGTTAGAGAGAGAGAGAAAGAGACACACAATCACACAGAGGGTTAGAGAGAAAGAGAGACACAAACACACACAGAGGGTTAGAGAAAGAGAGACACAAACACACACAGAGGGTTAGAGAAAGAGAGAGAGACACAATCACACACAGAGGGTTAGAGAGAGAGAAAGACACAATCACACACAGAGGGTTAGAGAGAGAGACACAATCACACACAGAGGGTTAGACAGAGAGAGACACAATCACACATAGAGGGTTAGAGAAAGAGAGAGACAATAACACACAGGGTTAGAGAGAGACACACAATCACGCACAGAGGGTTAGAGAGAGAGAAAGAGAGAGACAATCACACATAGAGGGTTAGAGAGAGAGAGACACAATCACACATAGAGGGTTAGAGAGAACGAGAGACACAATCACACATAGAGGGTTAGAGAGAACGAGAGACACAATCACACATAGAGGTTTAGAAAGAAAGAGACACAATCACACATAGAGGGTTAGAAAGAAAGAGAGACACAATCACACATAGAGGGTTAGAGAGAGAGAGAAAGAGAGTCAAAATCGCACACAGAGGGTTAGACAGAGAGAGAAAGAGAGAGAGAGACACAATCACACACAGAGGGTTAGAGAGAAATTGAGACACAATCACACACAGAGGGTTAGAGAGAGAGAAAGAGAGAGAGAGACACAATCACACACAGAGGGTTAGAGAGAGAGAAAGACACAATCACACACAGAGGGTTAGAGAGAGAGACACAATCACACACAGAGGGTTAGACAGAGAGAGAAAGAGAGAGAGACACAATCACACACAGAGGGTTAGAGAGAGAGACACAATCACACATAGAGGGTTAGAGAAAGAGAGAGACAATAACACACAGGGTTAGAGAGAGACACACAATCACGCACAGAGGGTTAGAGAGAGAGAAAGAGAGAGACAATCACACATAGAGGGTTAGAGAGAGAGAGACACAATCACACATAGAGGGTTAGAGAGAAAGAGAGAGACAATCACACATAGAGGGTTAGAAAGAAAGAGAGACAATCACACATAGAGGGTTAGAAAGAAAGAGAGACACAATCACACATAGAGGGTTAGAAAGAAAGAGAGACACAATCACACATAGATGGTTAGAGAGAGAGAGAAAGAGAGTCAAAATCGCACACAGAGGGTTAGAGAGAAAGAGAGACACAATCACACACAGAGGGTTAGAGAGAGAGAGAGAGGAGACTGGCAGATATCAGGCACAATGGAGATCCAGGGCAGCCAGACAATGTGCACAGTGTGACAGTGGGGACATAGAGACTGAAGCGCACTTTCTCTTGTACTGTACAAGATACAAACCCTTAAGGGATAAATAGAAATAACAGACTTTCCACAGATGTCGGAACAAGAAAGACTATGCGTACTCTTAGGAGAAAACAACAAAGCTACAAGGATAGTAGCAAGATATGTAGCAGACTGTCACATGACCAGAACCCCCAATCAGATTAAATGAACTATCATATTTACCCACTATACTCCTACTTTATAAATTGTTATTGATTTGTTTTATTGTAACATATTACTTTGGCAACACATGTAGTAATGTCATGCTAATAAAGTATTCTTGTCTTGACTTGACTTGACACAATCACACACAGAGGGTTAGAGAGAGAGAGACACAATCACACACAGAGGGTTAGAGAGAGAGACACAATCACACACAGAGGGTTAGAGAGAGAGAGACACAATCACACACAGAGGGTTAGAGAGAGAGAGAGACACAATCACACACAGAGGGTTAGAGAGAGAGAGACACAATCACACACAGAGGGTTAGAGAGAGAGAGACACAATCACACACAGAGGGTTAGAGAGAGAGAGACACAATCACACACAGAGGGTTAGAGAGAGAGAAAGACACAATCACACACAGAGGGTTAGAGAGAGAGACACAATCACACACAGAGTGTTAGACAGAGAGAGAAAGAGAGAGAGACACAATCACACACAGAGGGTTAGAGAGAGAGACACAATCACACATAGAGGGTTAGAGAAAGAGAGAGACAATAACACACAGGGTTAGAGAGAGACACACAATCACGCACAGAGGGTTAGAGAGAGAGAAAGAGAGAGACAATCACACACAGAGGGTTAGAGAAAGAGAGAGAGACACACAATCGCACACAGAGGGTTAGACAGAGAAAGAGAGAGAGAGACACAATCACACACAGAGGGTTAGAGAGAGAGAAAGAGAGAGAGACACAATCACACACAGAGGGTTAGAGAGAGAGAGAGACACAATCACACACAGAGGGTTAGAGAGAGAGAGAGACACAATCACACACAGAGGGTTAGAGAAAGAGAGAGAGACACAATCACACACACAGGGTTAGAGAGAGAGACACAATCACACACAGAGGGTTAGATGGAGAGAGAGAGAGACACAATCACACATAGAGGGTGAGAGAGAGCGACACAATCACACACAGAGGGTTAGACAGAGAGAAAGAGAGACACAATCACACACAGAGGGTTAGAGAGAGACACAATCACACACAGAGGGTTAGAGAGAGAGAAAGAGAGAGAGACACAAACACACACAGAGGGTTTGAGAAAGAGAGAGAGACACAATCACACACACATGGTTAGAGAGAGAGAGAAAGAGAGAGAGACACAATCACACATAGAGGGTTAGAGAGAGAGAGAAAGAGAGACACAATCACACATAGAGGGTTAGAGAGAGAGAGAGAAAGAGAGAGAGAGAGACACAATCACACACAGAGGGTTAGAGAGAGAGAAAGAGAGACACAATCACACACAGAGGGTTAGAGAAAGAGAGTCACAATCAAACATAGAGGGTTAGAGAGAGAGAGAAAGAGACACACAATCACACAGAGGGTTAGAGAGAGAGAGAGAAAGAGAGAGAGACACACAATCACACAGAGGGTTAGAGAGAGAGAAAGAGAGACACAATCACACACAGAGGGTTAGAGAAAGAGAGTCACAATCACACACAGAGGGTTAGAGAAAGAGAGTCACAATCACACATAGAGGGTTAGAGAGAGAGAGAAAGAGACACACAATCACACAGAGGGTTAGAGAGAGAGAGAGAAAGAGAGAGAGACACACAATCACACAGAGGGTTAGAGAGAGAGAAAGAGAGACACAATCACACACAGAGGGTTAGAGAAAGAGAGACACAATCACACACAGAGGGTTAGAGAAAGAGAGTCACAATCACACATAGAGGGTTAGAGAGAGAGAGAAAGAGACACACAATCACACAGAGGGTTAGAGAGAAAGAGAGACACAATTACACACAGAGGGTTAGAGAAAGAGAGACACAAACACACACAGAGGGTTAGAGAAAGAGAGAGAGACACAATCACACACACACAGGGTTAGAGAGAGAGAAAGACACAATCGCACACAGAGGGTTAGAGAGAGAGAAAGACACAATCACACACAGAGGGTTAGAGAGAGAGAGAAAGAGAGTCAAAATCGCACACAGAGGGTTAGACAGAGAGAGAGAGAGAGAGACACAATCACACACAGAGGGTTAGAGAGAAATTGAGACACAATCACACACAGAGGGTTAGAGAGAGAGAAAGAGAGAGAGAGACACAATCACACACAGAGGGTTAGAGAGAGAGAAAGACACAATCACACACAGAGGGTTAGAGAGAGAGACACAATCACACACAGAGGGTTAGACAGAGAGAGAAAGAGAGAGAGACACAATCACACACAGAGGGTTAGAGAGAGAGACACAATCACACATAGAGGGTTAGAGAAAGAGAGAGACAATAACACACAGGGTTAGAGAGAGACACACAATCACGCACAGAGGGTTAGAGAGAGAGAAAGAGAGAGACAATCACACATAGAGGGTTAGAGAGAGAGAGACACAATCACACATAGAGGGTTAGAGAGAAAGAGAGACACAATCACACATAGAGGTTTAGAAAGAAAGAGACACAATCACACATAGAGGGTTAGAAAGAAAGAGAGACACAATCACACATAGAGGGTTAGAGAGAGAGAGCAAGAGAGTCAAAATCGCACACAGAGGGTTAGAGAGAAAGAGAGACACAATCACACACAGAGGGTTAGAGAGAGAGAGACACAATCACACACAGAGGGTTAGAGAGAGAGACACAATCACACACAGAGGGTTAGAGAGAGAGAAAGACACAATCACACACAGAGGGTTAGAGAGAGAGACACAATCACACACAGAGGGTTAGACAGAGAGAGAAAGAGAGAGAGACACAATCACACACAGAGGGTTAGAGAGAGAGACACAATCACACACAGAGGGTTAGAGAGAGAGACACAATCACACATAGAGGGTTAGAGAAAGAGAGAGACAATAACACACAGGGTTAGAGAGAGACACACAATCACGCACAGAGGGTTAGAGAGAGAGAAAGAGAGAGACAATCACACATAGAGGGTTAGAGAGAGAGAGACACAATCACACATAGAGGGTTAGAGAGAACGAGAGACACAATCACACATAGAGGGTTAGAAAGAAAGAGAGACACAATCACACATAGAGGGTTAGAGAGAAAGAGAGAGACAATCACACATAGAGGGTTAGAAAGAAAGAGACACAATCACACATAGAGGGTTAGAAAGAAAGAGAGACACAATCACACATAGAGGGTTAGAGAGAGAGAGAAAGAGAGTCAAAATCGCACACAGAGGGTTAGAGAGAAAGAGAGACACAATCACACACAGAGGGTTAGAGAGAGAGAGAGAGAGGAGACTGGCAGATATCAGGCACAATGGAGATCCAGGGCAGCCAGACAATGTGCACAGTGTGACAGTGGGGACATAGAGACTGAAGCGCACTTTCTCTTGTACTGTACAAGATACAAACCCTTAAGGGATAAATAGAAATAACAGACTTCCCACAGATGTCGGAACAAGAAAGACTATGCGTACTCTTAGGAGAAAACAACAAAGCTACAAGGATAGTAGCAAGATATGTAGCAGACTGTCACATGACCAGAACCCCCAATCAGATTAAATGAACTATCATATTTACCCACTATACTCCTACTTTATAAATTGTTATTGATCTGTTTTATTGTAACATATTACTTTAGCAACACATGTAATAATGTCATGCTAATAAAGTATTCTTGTCTTGACTTGACTTGACACAATCACACACAGAGGGTTAGAGAGAGAGAGACACAATCACACACAGAGGGTTAGAGAGAGAGACACAATCACACACAGAGGGTTAGAGAGAGAGACACAATCACACATAGAGGGTTAGAGAGAGAGAGAAAGAGAGACACAATCACACAGAGAGAGAGAGAGAGAAAGAGAGACACAATCACACACAGAGGGTTAGAGAAAGAGAGACACAATCACACACAGAGGGTTAGACAGAGAGAGAGAGAGACACAATCACACATAGAGGGTTAGAGAGAGAGAGAAAGAGAGACACAATCACACAGAGAGAGAGAGAGAGAAAGAGAGACACAATCGCACACAGAGGGTTAGAGAAAGAGAGACACAATCACACACAGAGGGTTAGAGAGAGAGACACAATCACACACAGAGGGTGAGAGAGAGAGAGACACAATCACACACAGAGGGTTAGACAGAGAGAAAGAGAGACACAATCACACACAGAGGGTTAGAGAGAGACACAATCACACACAGAGGGTTAGAGAGAGAGAGAGAGAGAGACGCAAACACACACAGAGGGTTAGAGAGAGAGAGAGAGACAATCACACACACATGGTTAGAGAGAGAAAGAGAGAGAGACACAATCACACATAGAGGGTTAGAGAGAGAGAGAAAGAGAGAGAGACACAATCACACACAGAGGGTTAGAGAGAGAGAAAGACACAATCACACATAGAGGGTTAAAGAGAGTGAAAGAGAGAGAGACGCAATCACACACAGAGGGTTAGAGAGAGAGAGAAAGAGACACACAATCACACAGAGGGTTAGAGAAAGAGAGACACAATCACACACAGAGGGTTAGAGAAAGAGAGTCACAATCACACACAGAGGGTTAGAGAAAGAGAGACACAATCACACACAGAGGGTTAGAGAGAGAGACACAATCACACACAGAGGGTTAGATAGAGAGAGAGACACACAATCACGCAGAGGGTTAGAGAGAGAGAAAGAGAGACACACAATCACACACAGAGGATTAGAGAAAGAGAGTCACAATCACACACAGAGGGTTAGAGAGAGAGAAAGAGAGACACAATCACACACAGAGGGTTAGAGAGAGAGAAAGCGAGACACAATCACACACAGAGGGTTAGAGAGAGACACAATCACACACAGAGGGTTAGAGAGAGAGAAAGAGAGAGAGACACAATCACACACACAGGGTTAGAGAGAGAGAGAGAGACAATCACACACAGAGGGTTAGAGAGAGAGAGAAAGAGAGACACAATCACACACAGAGGGTTAGACAGAGAGAGAAAGAGAGAGAGACACAATCACACACAGAGGGTTAGAGAGAGAGAGAAAGAGAGACACAATCACACACAGAGAGAGAGAGAGAAAGAGAGACACAATCACACACAGAGGGTTAGAGAAAGAGAGACACAATCACACACAGAGGGTTAGAGAGAGAGACACAACCACACACAGAGGGTTAGATAGAGAGAGAGAGAGAGAGACACAATCACACATAGAGGGTTAAAGAGAGAGAGAGAAAGAGGGAGAGAGACACAATCACACACAGAGGGTTAGAGAGAGAGAGAAAGAGAGACACAATCACACACAGAGGGTTAGAGAGAGAGAAAGAGAGACACAATCACACACAGAGGGTTAGAGAAAGAGAGTCACAATCACACATAGAGGGTTAGAGAGAGAGAGAAAGAGACACACAATCACACAGAGGGTTAGAGAGAGAGAAAGAGAGACACAATCACACACAGATGGTTAGAGAAAGAGAGTCACAATCACACATAGAGGGTTAGAGAGAGAGAGAAAGAGACACAATCACACAGAGGGTTAGAGAGAGAGAAAGAGAGAGACAATCACACATAGAGGGTTAGAGAGAGAGACACACAATCACACACAGAGGGTTAAAGAAAGAGACACAATCACACACAGAGGGTTAGACAGAGAGAGAAAGAGAGAGAGAGACACAATCACACACAGAGGGTTAGAGAGAGAGAGAAAGAGAGACACAATCACACACAGAGGGTTAGAGAGAGAGAAAGAGAGACACAGTCACACACAGAGGGTTAGAGAGAGAGAGAGAGAGACACAATCACACACAGAGGGTTAGACAGAGAGAGACACAATCGCACACAGAGGGTTAGAGAGAGACACAATCACACACAGAGGGTTAGAGAGAGAGAAAGAGAGACACAGTCACACACAGAGGGTTAGAGAGAGAGAGAGAGACACAATCACACACAGAGGGTTAGACAGAGAGAGAAAAAAAAGAGAGAGACACAATCACACACAGAGGGTTAGAGAGAGAGACACAATCACACATAGAGGGTTAAAGAGTGAGAAAGAGAGAGAGACACAATCACACACAGAGGGTTAGAGAAAGAGAGACACAACCACACACAGAGGGTTAGAGAGAGAGAAAGAGAGAGAGACACAAACACACACAGAGGGTTAGAGAAAGAGAGAGAGGCACAATCACACACACACAGGGTTAGAGAGAGAGAAAGAGAGAGAGACACAATCACACATAGAGGGTTAGAGAGAGAGAAAGAGAGACACAATCACACACAGAGGGTTAGAGAGAGAGAGACACAATCACACACAGAGGGTTAGACAGAGAAAGAGAGAGAGACACAATCACACACAGAGGGTTAGAGAGAGAGACACAATCACACATAGAGGGTTAGAGAAAGAGAGAGACAATCACACACAGGGTTAGAGAGAGACACACAATCACGCACAGAGGGTTAGAGAGAGAGAAAGAGAGAGACAATCACACATAGAGGGTTAGAGAGAGAGAGACACAATCACACATAGAGGGTTAGAGAGAAAGAGAGACACAATCACACATAGAGGTTTAGAAAGAAAGAGACACAATCACACATAGAGGGTTAGAAAGAAAGAGAGACACAATCACACATAGAGGGTTAGAGAGAGAGACAATCACACATAGAGGGTTAGAGAGAGAGAGAAAGAGAGAGAGACACACAATCGCACACAGAGGGTTAGACAGAGAGAGAGAGAGAGACACAATCACACACAGAGGGTTAGAGAGAAAGAGAGACACAATCACACACAGAGGGTTAGAGAGAAAGAGAGACACAATCACACATAGAGGGTTAGAGAGAGAGAGAGACACAATCACACATAGAGGGTTAGAGAGAGAGACAATTACACATAGAGGGTTAGAGAGAAAGAGAGACACAATCACACACAGAGGGTTAGAGAAAGAGAGTCAAAATCACACACAGAGGGTTAAAGAGAGAGAAAGAGAGAGAGAGAGAGACACAATCACACACAGAGGGTTAGAAAAGAGAGAGACAATCACACACAGAGGGTTAGAGAGAGAGAGACACACAATCACACACAGAGGGTTAGAGAGAGAGACACAATCACACACAGAGGGTTAGAGAAAGAGAGACACAATCACACACAGAGGGTTAGAGAGAGAGACACAATCACACACAGAGGGTTAGACAGAGAGAGAGAGACACAATTACACATAGAGGGTTAGAGAGAGAGAGAAAGAGAGACACAATCACACACAGAGGGTTAGAGAGAGAGAGAGAGAGACACAATCACACACAGAGGGTTAGAGAAAGAGAGACACAATCACACACAGAGGGTTAGACAGAGAGAAAGAGAGACACAATCACACACAGAGGGTTAGAGAAAGAGAGACACAATCACACACAGAGGGTTAGAGAGAGAAAGAGACACACAATCACACACAGAGGGTTAGAGAGAGAGAGAGAGAGACAATCACACATAGAGGGTTAGAGAGAGAGAGAGACACAATCACACATAGAGGGTTAGAGAGAAAGAGAGACACAATCACACATAGAGGGTTAGAGAGAGAGAGAGACAATCACACATAGAGGGTTAGAGAGAAAGAGAGACACAATCACACATAGAGGGTTAGAGAGAGAGAGAAAGAGAGACACAATCACACACAGAGGGTTAGAGAAAGAGAGTCAAAATCATACACAGAGGGTTAGAGAGAGAGAAAGAGAGAGAGACACAATCACACACAGAGGGTTAGAGAGAGAGAGAGACACACAATCACACACAGAGGGTTAGAGAAAGAGAGAGACAATCACACACAGAGGGTTAGAGAAAGAGAGAGACAATCACACACAGAGGGTTAGAGAGAGAGAGACACACACAATCACACACAGAGGGTTAGCGAAAGAGAGAGACAATCACACACAGAGGGTTAGTGAGAGAGAGAGACACAATCTCACACAGAGGGTTAGAGAGAGAGAGACACAATCACACACAGGGTTAGTGAGAGAGAGACACAATCACACACAGAGGGTTAGAGAAAGAGAGAGACACAATCACACATAGAGGGTTAGAGAGAGAGACAATTACACATAGAGGGTTAGAGAGAAAGAGAGACACAATCACACACAGAGGGTTAGAGAAAGAGAGTCAAAATCACACACAGAGGGTTAAAGAGAGAGAAAGAGAGAGAGAGAGAGACACAATCACACACAGAGGGTTAGAAAAGAGAGAGACAATCACACACAGAGGGTTAGAGAGAGAGAGACACACAATCACACACAGAGGGTTAGAGAGAGAGACACAATCACACACAGAGGGTTAGAGAAAGAGAGACACAATCACACACAGAGGGTTAGAGAGAGAGACACAATCACACACAGAGGGTTAGACAGAGAGAGAGAGACACAATTACACATAGAGGGTTAGAGAGAGAGAGAAAGAGAGACACAATCACACACAGAGGGTTAGAGAGAGAGAGAGAGAGACACAATCACACACAGAGGGTTAGAGAAAGAGAGACACAATCACACACAGAGGGTTAGACAGAGAGAAAGAGAGACACAATCACACACAGAGGGTTAGAGAAAGAGAGACACAATCACACACAGAGGGTTAGAGAGAGAAAGAGACACACAATCACACACAGAGGGTTAGAGAGAGAGAGAGAGAGACAATCACACATAGAGGGTTAGAGAGAGAGAGAGACACAATCACACATAGAGGGTTAGAGAGAAAGAGAGACACAATCACACATAGAGGGTTAGAGAGAGAGAGAGACAATCACACATAGAGGGTTAGAGAGAAAGAGAGACACAATCACACATAGAGGGTTAGAGAGAGAGAGAAAGAGAGACACAATCACACACAGAGGGTTAGAGAAAGAGAGTCAAAATCATACACAGAGGGTTAGAGAGAGAGAAAGAGAGAGAGACACAATCACACACAGAGGGTTAGAGAGAGAGAGAGACACACAATCACACACAGAGGGTTAGAGAAAGAGAGAGACAATCACACACAGAGGGTTAGAGAAAGAGAGAGACAATCACACACAGAGGGTTAGAGAGAGAGAGACACACACAATCACACACAGAGGGTTAGCGAAAGAGAGAGACAATCACACACAGAGGGTTAGTGAGAGAGAGAGACACAATCTCACACAGAGGGTTAGAGAGAGAGAGACACAATCACACACAGGGTTAGTGAGAGAGAGACACAATCACACACAGAGGGTTAGAGAAAGAGAGACACAATCACACACAGGGTTAGAGAGAGACACAATCACACACAGAGGGTTAGACAGAGAGAGAGAGACACAATCACACATAGAGGGTTAGAGAGAGAGAGAAAGAGAGACACAATCACATACAGAGGGTTAGACAGAGAGAGAAAGAGAGAGAGACACAATCACACACAGAGGGTTAGAGAGAGAGACACAATCACACATAGAGGGTTAAAGAGAGAGAAAGAGAGAGAGACACAATCACACACAGAGGGTTAGAGAAAGAGAGACACAATCACACACAGAGGGTGAGAGAGAGAGAGAGAGAGAGAGAGACAATCACACAGAGGGTTAGAGAGAGAGAAAGAGAGACACAATCACACATAGAGGGTTAGAGAGAGAGAAAGAGAGAGACAATCACACATAGAGGGTTAGAGAGAGAGAGAGACAAAATCACACATAGAGGGTTAGAGAGAGAGAAAGAGAGTCACAATCACACACAGAGGGTTAGAGAGAGAGAAAGAGAGAGACAATCACACACAGAGGGTTAGAGAGAGAGAGAGAGACACAATCACACATAGAGGGTTAGAGAGAAAGAGAGACACAATCACACATAGAGGGTTAGAGAGAGACACAATCACACATAGAGGGTTAGAGAGAAAGAGAGACACAATCACACATAGAGGGTTAGAGAGAGAGACAATCACACATAGAGGGTTAGAGAGAGAGAGAAAGAGAGTCAAAATCACACACAGAGGGTTAGAGAGAGAGAAAGAGAGAGACACAATCACACACAGAGGGTTAGAGATAGAGAGAGACGCACAATCACACACAGAGGGTTAGAGAGAGAGAAAGAGAGAGACAATCACACATAGAGGGTTAGAGAGAGAGAGACACAATCACACATAGAGGGTTAGAGAGAGAGACACAATCACACATAGAGGGTTAGAGAGAGAGACACAATCACACATAGAGGGTTAGAGAGAGAGAGAGACACAATCACACATAGAGGGTTAGAGAGAGAGACAATTACACATAGAGGGTTAGAGAGAAAGAGAGACACAATCACACACAGAGGGTTAGAGAAAGAGAGTCAAAATCACACACAGAGGGTTAGAGAGAGAGAGAGACACAATCACACACAGAGGGTTAGAGAGAGAGAGACACAATCACACACAGAGGGTTAGAGAAAGAGAGACACAATCACACACAGAAGGTTAGAGAGAGAGACACAATCACACACAGAGGGTTAGACAGAGAGAGAGAGACACAATTACACATAGAGGGTTAGAGAGAGAGAGAGAAAGAGAGACACAATCACACACAGAGGGTTAGAGAGAGAGAGAGAGATACAATCACACACATAGGGTTAGACAGAGAGAAAGAGAGACACAATCACACACAGAGGGTTAGAGAAAGAGAGACACAATCACACACAGGGTTAGACAGAGAGAGAAAGAGAGAGAGACACAATCATACACAGAGGGTTAGGGTTAGAGAGAGACACAATCGCACATAGAGGGTTAAAGAGAGAGAAAGAGAGAGACACAATCACACACAGAGGGTTAGAGAAAAAGAGACACAATCACACACAGAGGGTTAGAGAGAGAAAGAGACACACAATCACACACAGAGGGTTAGAGAAAGAGAGACACAATCACACACAGAGGGTTAGAGAGAGAGAGAGAGACACAATCACACACAGAGGGTTAGAGAGAGAGAGAGACACAATCACACATAGAGGGTTAGAGAGAGAGAGAGACACAATCACACATAGAGGGTTAGAGAGAAAGAGAGACACAATCACACATAGAGGGTTAGAGAGAGAGAGAGACAATCACACATAGAGGGTTAGAGAGAAAGAGAGACACAATCACACATAGAGGGTTAGAGAGAGAGACAATCACACATAGAGGGTTAGAGAGAGAGAGAAAGAGAGACACAATCACACACAGAGGGTTAGAGAAAGAGAGTCAAAATCACACACAGAGGTTTAGAGAGAGAGAAAGAGAGAGAGACACAATCACACACAGAGGGTTAGAGAGAGAGAGAGAGACACACAATCACACACAGAGGGTTAGAGAAAGAGAGAGACAATCACACACAGAGGGTTAGAGAGAGAGAGACACACAATCACACACAGAGGGTTAGAGAAAGAGAGAGACAATCACACATAGAGGGTTAGAGAGAGAGAGAGACACAATCACACATAGAGGGTTAGAGAGAAAGAGAGACACAATCACACATAGAGGGTTAGAGAGAGAGACAATCACACATAGAGGGTTAGAGAGAGAGAGAGAGACACAATCACACACAGAGGGTTAGAGAAAGAGAGTCAAAATCACACACAGAGGGTTAGAGAGAAAGAGACACAATCACACACAGAGGGTTAGAGAGAGAGAAAGAGGGACACAATCACACACAGAGGGTAAGAGAGAAAGAGAGACACAATCACACAGGGTTAGAGAGAGAGAAAGAGAGAGAGAGACACAATCACACACAGAGGGTTAGAGAGAGACACACAATCACACACAGAGGGTTAGAGAGAGAGAAAGAGACACAATCACACACAGAGGGTAAGAGAGAAAGAGAGACACAATCACACAGGGTTAGAGAGAGAGAAAGAGAGAGAGACACAATCACACACAGAGGGTTAGAGAGAGAGAAAGAGGGACACAATCACACACAGAGGGTAAGAGAGAAAGAGAGACACAATCACACAGAGGGTTAGAGAGAGAGAAAGAGACACAATCACACACATAGGGTTAGAGAGAGAGAGACACACAATCACACATAGAGGGTTAGAGAGAGAGAGAGACACAATCACACATAGAGGGTTAGAGAGAGAGAAAGAGAGAGAGACACAATCACACACAGAGGGTTACAGAGAGAGAGAGAGAGAGACGCAATCACACACAGGGTTAGAGAAAGAGAAAGAGAGACACAATCACACACAGAGGGTTAGAGAGAGAGAGAGACACAATCACACACAGAGGGTGAGAGAGAGAGAGAGAGACACAATCACACATAGAGGGTTAGAGAGAGAGACACAATCACACAGAGAGGGTTAGAGAGAGAGAAAGAGAGAGAGAGAGAGACACAATCACGTACAGAGGGTAAGAGAGAAAGAGAGACACAATCACACATAGAGGGTTAGAGAGACACAATCACACATAGAGGGTTAGAGAGACACAATCACACATAGAGGGTTAGAGAGACACAATCACACACAGAGGGTTAGAGAGAGAGACACAATCACACACAGAGGGTTAGAGAGAGAGAGAGACACAATCACACACAGAGGGTTAGACAGAGAGAGAAAGAGAGAGACACAATCACTCACAGAGGGTAAGAGAGAAAGAGAGACACAATCACACACAGAGGGTAAGAGAGAGAGAGACACAATCACACACAGAGGGTTAGAGAGAGAGAGAGACACAATCACACACAGAGGGTTAGAGAGAGAGAGAGAGAGAGACACAATCACATACAGAGGGTTAGAGAGAGAGAGAAAGAGAGAGACACAATCACACACAGAGGGTTAGAGAGAGAAAGAGAAAGAGAGACACAATCACATACAGAGGGTTAGAGAGAGAGAGAGACACAATCACACACAGAGGGTAAGAGAGAGGGAGAAAGAGAGACACAATCACACACAGAGGGTAAGAGAGAGAGAGAGACACAATCACATACAGAGGGTTAGAGAGAGAGAGAGAGAGAGAGAGACAATCACACACAGAGGGTTAGAGAGAGAGAGACACAATCACACACAGAGGGTAAGAGAGAAAGAGAGACACAATCACACATAGAGGGTTAGAGAGACACAATCACACATAGAGGGTTAGAGAGACACAATCACACATAGAGGGTTAGAGAGACACAATCACACACAGAGGGTTAGAGAGAGAGACACAATCACACACAGAGGGTTAGAGAGAGAGAGAGACACAATCACACACAGAGGGTTAGACAGAGAGAGAAAGAGAGAGAGAGACACAATCACACACAGAGGGTAAGAGAGAAAGAGAGACACAATCACACACAGAGGGTTAGAGAGAGAGAGAAAGAGAGAGACACAATCACATACAGAGGGTTAGAGAGAGAGAGACACAATCACACACAGAGGGTAAGAGAGAGAGAGAAAGAGAGACACAATCACACACAGAGGGTTAGGGAGAGAGAGAGAGAGACACAATCACATACAGAGGGTTAGAGAGAGAGAAAGAGAGAGACACAATCACACACAGAGGGTTAGAGAGAGAGAGAAAGAGAGAGAGACACAATCACACACAGAGGGTTAGAGAGACACATAAGGGATGAGAGAGTCAGAGGGGGAGGAAGAGAGACAGAGAGAGAAAGAGACCATGGGGGAGAATGACACATAAGGAGAGATGGATGGATAGATAGAGAGAGACAAACATACATACATACACACACACACAAGGGGGGGGATCACTGCATTTTCAAGTAATATTTTGCTAATAGTCTACAATCTATTTTAAATATCTCAAACAGAACATCACATATGAATGGGAGCATTAATAAATTATTATTTGTTGTCTACATCAGGGTTGTCCAACATACACCTAAGGAATCATTGGATTACATGAAATACTATAGCTACAGGAGCCATGGAGAATATTTGCTATAACTCATTCTAAATTGTTTGGTTTCATTTTACATTACCATGCTGTTGGTCTAGCTTACTCTTGTCAAATAACAACTCATCCATACAAACAGCAGAGCTACAGAGAGTTCAGAAAGTGAGACTATAAATTAGTGTGCAGTACAGAGGCAAGCTGCTGGGTGTAAACTTTGAGTAAACAAAATACAGAAACGATCCTTAAACTGCTGTAAAAGAGTAAAAAAACAAAATACACTAAACCACATTCATTAAATTGTAATTTTTACTAACAGAATCCCTTTCAGCAAAATCTAAGGCTGCAGCACTTCAATAAAATGTGGCTAAAACACTGCTCTCTGCAAGTCTGCATCTCTTCCTGCTCTGTAGTCTGTAAGGAAGTGACAGTGGAACATTCCACTGTACTTGGAGGGGAAGAACCGAACTCTTTTTTATTGAATAAAAGCTTACAGCTGAACAGGGCAGCAACAAAATAAATGAAAGTAGTTTTTTTTCCGTTTTTGTTTTGTTTTATATGATTTAACACCCAGCCCCAACCCTAAGTTCCACTTACTAATGCCTATCACTGGATTGGTTCAGCCCAAATAGGACTGCCTCAAATAAGCAGTTATGGGCCATGCAATGATCTTAACCACTTTCATCCAGTAGGTGGCGCAGCATGTTGTGTAATGGTGGGCAGACCTGCTTATGCCTCTCCATTGCACAACATGTAGCTGTGAAAAAAAAATGCTGGGGAAAAAAATATATTTTTGCCCATATGAGAGGTGAAGCACTGCCTCACCTGCCTCTAGTGACTGCACATCACTGTTTACTATATATCATGTGTTACTAGTGACTGTCCTGTTATCTGTCGGGGGGATGTATACTATATATCATGTGTAGTAGTGACTGTCCTGTTATCTGTCGGGGGGATGTATACTATATATCATGTGTTACTAGTGACTATCCTGTTATCTGTCGGGGGTGTATACTATATATCAGGTGTTACTAGTGACTGTCCTGTTATCTGTCGGGGGGATGTATACTATATATCATGTGTAGTAGTGACTGACCTGTTATCTGTCGGGGGGATGTATACTATATATCATGTGTTACTAGTGACTGTCCTGTTATCTGTCGGGGGTGTATACTATATATCAGGTGTTACTAGTGACTGTCCTGTTATCTGTCTGGGGGATGTATACTATATATCATGTGTAGTAGTGACTGACCTGTTATCTGTCGGGGGGATGTATACTATATATCATGTGTTACTAGTGACTGTCCTGTTATCTGTCGGGGGTGTATACTATATATCATGTGTTACTAGTGACTGTCCTGTTATCTGTCGGGGGGGATGTATACTATATATCATGTGTTACTAGTGACTGTCCTGTTATCTGTCGGGGATGTATACTATATATCATGTGTTACTAGTGACTGTCCTGTTATCTGTCGGGGGTGTATACTATATATCATGTGTGTGACAGACCCCTCTGTCAGTACTGGAAGGGTTAACTCTGTTCAGTTTTGAGAAACTATTTTCTGAGACAGGTTTGCTAGCATCAGCTATTGTGTACTGTAATTAAGTTTTAGTGATAAGCATTCACATTGTTTAATCACCTCCAGAGCAGACTTCCAGGTGATAAAAAGGACTCCATTGTTCACTTGTGTTTAATTGCTTATCTGGTTAAGTAATGTAATTCCATTGTATCATGTAAAAGGGCGTCTTCCCTCTATCTAATGTACAATACTATTCCAACCCCCCATCTGGTCTCAGACCTGCATAAATACTGGGCATATAGCCCTCAATAAAGTACATTCTGTTTTTACCTTCAATGTGGAGCCTGGTCTCATGTTTGGGGGGGAAATAGCTGGGTTTATGTGTGTTGCTGATCCCACATTCAGGGCATCTTTCATCAGGTATTAACCCTTGGTATCCGGGTTATACCATAACAATGTGTTACTAGTGACTGTCCTGTTATCTGTCGGGGATGTATACTATATATCATGTGTTACTAGTGACTATCCTGTTATCTGTCGGGGATGTATACTATATATCATGTGTTACTAGTGACTATCCTGTTATCTGTCGGGGGTGTATACCAGTGTTAATTTCGTTGACTAAAATGATTATAAAACTAAAGAAATTCTGATGACTAAAATACGACTAAAACTAAATCAAAATATGCTGACAAAAAACATTTTATGCAAGTTGTTATAATCGATCCATATGCAATTACTTCTCTTTTGTAAGATTTACAAAACTTAATTTTATTAAATCTTAAGATAAATAGAGATGTTATATACCACAACAGTTAAATCTGTTAAATCTGTATTGCATGTTTAAACCTTAATACCATAAATAAAAACAGGTTAATAAACCTTTACTCCAGGAGTATATAATGAGTTTGGAAGTTTTTGAGCAGTGCTAATATTGTTGCTGATGCCGAACCTTTTTCGATTCTGTGAACAATCAATTGATTCTTTCTATAGAAATAAGCATAACCCACGAATATGGGTTTGTTATGCTGTGCCTGTGCTAGCTGCAGAAACTTTTTGTTGTGTTGAGTTTCTTGATACTTGTTTTAATTATTAACACAGAACTGTTAAAGTTTTTATATTGGGCAATATGTGCAATACAGCCAATACAGTTTACAGTTTTTTTTTTTATTTTAAAGTTGCACTTCTGTTTGTTTATGAAACTTGGTTTTATTTAATTTTAAGTTTAATAAAGATGTTACATATCACAACGGCTAAATCTGTGTCTGTATTGCATGTTTAAACCTTAATACCATAAATATTAACAGGTATTATGTTTACTCCTGGAGTATGTAATCAGTTTGCAAATGATAGAGAAATGCTAAAATAATGCATTACACTTTAAAGGGACAGTATACACTCATTTTCATATAACTGCATGTAATAGACACTACTATAAAGAATAAGATGCACAGATACTGATATAAAAATCCAGTATAAAACGGTTTAAAAACTTACTTAGAAGCTTTCAGTTTGGCTCTGTTGAAAAGGTAGCTGGAAAGCCCACTGCAAGTGGCAAATAAGACCCTCCCCCCTCCCCCTTCTTTTGCATATGAAAAGACCCTTTATACAAACAGGAGCAAGCTGGAGTAGGTAGCTGACGGTATTCACATAAAACTTTATGGCTTGGTTAGGAGTCTGAAAATCAGAGCAATGTTATTTAAAAATAAGCAAAACTATACATTTTTTTTAAAAAACACGTTATGGGCTTTATAAATAGATCATCTACAAAACATTTATGCAAAGAAAAAATGAGTGTATAATGTCCCTTTAACTAAACCCCTTAGATTTTAGTTGAATAAAATCTACTGGACTAAAACTAGACTAAAACTAAATTAATTCGTATGACTAAAATACGACTAAGACTAAATTGAAATTTGCTGTCAAAATTAACACTGGTGTATACTATATATCATGTGCTACTAGTGACTGTCCTGTTATCTGTTGGGGGATGTATACTATATATCATGTGTTAGTAGTGACTGTCCTGTTATCTGTCGGGGGATGTATACTATATATCATGTGTTACTAGTGACTGTCCTGTTATCTGTCGGGGGGGATGTATACTATATATCATGTGTTACTAGTGACTGTCCTGTTATCTGTCGGGGGATGTATACTATATATCATGTGTTACTAGTGACTGTCCTGTTATCTGTCGGGGGATGTATACTATATATCATGTGTTACTAGTGACTGTCCTGTTATCTGTCGGGTGTGTATACTATATATCAGGTGTTACTAGTGACTGTCCTGTTATCTGTCGGGGGGGGGTGTATACTATATATCATGTGTTACTAGTGACTGTCCTGTTATCTGTCGGGGGATGTATACTATATATCATGTGTTACTAGTGACTGTCCTGTTATCTGTCAGGGGATGTATACTATATATCATGTGTTACTAGTGACTGTCCTGTTATCTGTCGGGGGGATGTATACTATATATCATGTGTTACTAGTGACTGTCCTGTTATCTGTCGGGGGATGTATACTATATATCATGTGTTACTAGTGACTGTCCTGTTATCTGTTGGGGGATGTATACTATATATCATGTGTTACTAGTGACTGTCCTGTTACCTGTGGGGGATGTATACTATATATCGTGTTACTAGTGACTGTCCTGTTATCTGTCGGGGGATGTATACTATATATCATGTGTTACTAGTGACTGTCCTGTTATCTGTCGGGGGATGTATACTATATATCATGTGTTACTAGTGACTGTCCTGTTATCTGTCGGGGGGATGTATACTATATATCATGTGTGACACTCAGCTCTTCATAAGGTATATAAAGTCACATGCGGTGTTTGTGTTTAGCTGTAATTCTCCTCTTATTCATTTACTGTACCCACACATATTATATACCGTTTTTCTCGCCATTAAATGGACTTTCTAAAGATACCATTATTTTCATCATATCTTATAATTTACTATAAAAAATAATATAAAATATGAGGAAAAAATTGAAAAAACACACTTTTTCTAACTTTGACCCCCAAAATCTGTTACACATCTACAACCACCAAAAAACAACCATGCTAAATAGTTTTTAAATTTTATCCTGAGTTTAGAAATACCCAATGTTTACAAGTTCTTTGCTTTTTGTGCAAGTTATAGGGCAATAAATACAAGTAGCACTTTGCTATTTCAAAACCACTTTTTTCAAAATTAGCGCTAGTTACATTGGAACACTGATATCGGTCAGGAATACCTGAATATCCCTTGACATGTATATATTTTTTTATGAAGACATCCCAAAGTATTTATCTAGGCCCATTTTGGTATATTTCATGCCACCATTTCACCGCCAAATGCGATCAAATAAAAAAAATTGTTGACTTTTTCTCAAATTTTTTCACAAACTTTAGGTTTCTTGCTGAATTTATTTATAAACAGCTTGTGCAATTATGGCATAAATGGTTGTAAATGCTTCTCTGGGATCCCCTTTGTTCAGAAATAGCAGACTTATATGGCTTGGCATTGCTTTTTGGTAATTAGAAGGCCGCTAATTGCCGCTGCACACCACACGTGTATTATGCCCAGCAGTGAAGGGGTTAATTAGGGAGTTTGTAGGGAGCGTTTAGGTTTAATTTTAGCTTTAGTGTAGTAGACAACCCAAATTATTGATCTAGGCCCATCTTGGTATATTTCATGCCACCATTTCACCGCCAAATACGATCAAACAGAAACAAACTGTTAAATTTTTCAAAATTTTAGGTTTCTCACTGAAATTATTTACAAACAGCTTGTGCAATTATGGCACACATGGTTGTAAATGCTTCTCTGGGATCCCCTTTGTTCAGAAATAGCAGATATATATGGCTTTGGCGTTGCTTTTTGGTAATAATAAGGCCGTTAAATGCTGCTGCGCACCACACTTGTAATATGCCCAGCAGTTAAGGGGTTAATTAAGTAGCTTGTAGGGTTAATTTTTAGCTTTAGTGTAGAGATCAGCCTCCCACCTGACACATCCCACCCCCTGACCCCCCCTCAAACAGCTCTCTTCCCTCCCCCACCTCACAATTTTCACCGCCATCTTAAGAAGTACTGGCAGAAAGTCTGCCAGTACTGAAATAAAAAAATATATTTTTTTTCATATAGTCTGCAGTGATGGATCCCCCCTTACCCCACAACCTCCCTGATCCCCCCCCCATACATCTCTCTAACCCTCCCCCTCTACCTATTTGCCGTACCCAATTTGCCCTCAAAAATAGTTTTTAACTTTTTTATATAAAACATTTGTTTTCTGTAGTGTAGCTGGCCCCCCTAAATAATCTACTTCCCTCCCCCTCCCAGATCCCTTACTAAACAATAGAGATCCCCCTGCATCTGCCTCTGTATTTTCTCTTGTAAGGTGTATCCAGTCCACGGATCATCCATTACTTGTGGGATATTCTCACTCCCAACAGAAAGTTGCAAGAGGACCCACAGCAAAGCTGTTATATAGCTCCTCCCCTTCCTACCATATCCAGTCATTCTCTTGCAACTCTCAACGCGCATGGAGGTAGTAAGAGGAGAGTGGTGAAAAATAGTTAGTTTATTTTCTTCAATCAAAAGTTTGTTATTTTAAATAGTACCGGAGTTGTGCTATTTCTCTTGTTAAGTGTATCCAGTCCACGGATCATCCATTACTTATGGGATATATTCTCCTTCCCAACAGGAAGTTGCAAGAGTCCACCCACAGCAAAGCTGCTATATAGCTCCTCCCCTAACTGCCATTACCAGTCATTCTCTTGCAAGTCTCAACATAGATAGGTCGTGAGAGTCTGTGGTTTTTTATACTTAGTTTATTTCTTCAATCAAAAGTTTGTTATTTTTAAATGGCACCGGAGTGTGCTGTTTATCTCAGGCAGTATTTGGAAGAAGAATCTGCCTGCGTTTTTTCTATGATCTTAGCAGACGTAACTAAGATCCAGTTGCTGTTCTCACACATTCTGAGGAGTAAGGTACTTCAGAGGGGGAATGGCGTGCAGGTTTTCCTCCACATAAGGTATGTGCAGTAAAATATTTTTCTAAGGAATGGAATTGACTAAGAAAATACTGCTGATACCGAAGTAATGTAAGTAAAGCCTTAAATGCAGTGATAGCGACTGGATCAGGCTTATTAATAGACATACATACTCTTATAAGAATGTGTTTTAAAACGTTTGCTGGCATGTTTAATCGTTTTTTAACATATGTTTGGTGATCAAACTTATTGGGGCCTAATTTTTCCACATGGCTGGCTTAAATTTTGCATAGAAACAGTTATAGGGAAGGTAATCCATAGCTCAGCTGTGGCAGTTTTGTTGTGTCTGTTTAAAAAAATGTTGTTGTTTTTTTTTATCTGTTTTTTGCATTAAGGGGTTAATCATCCATTTGCAAGTGGGTGCAATGCTCTGTTAACTTATTACATGTACTGTAAAAATTTCGTTTGATTTACTGCCTTTTTTTCACTGTTTTTCAAATTTTGACAAAATTTGTTTCTCTTAAAGGCACAGTAACGTTTGTTATATTTGCTTGTTAACTTGATTTAAAGTGTTTTCCAAGCTTACTAGTCTCTTTATTAGTTCTAACATGTCTAACATAGAGGAGGCTCTGTGTTTATTATGTTTAAAGCCATGGTGGAACCCCATTTTAGAATGTGTACCAGATGTACTGATTTCATGTTAAACAATAAAGATCATTTTTTGTATTTAAAAACATTATCACCAGAGGATTCTGTCGAGGGGGAAGTTATGCCGACTAACTCTCCCCACGTGTCAGACCCTTTGACTCCCGCTTTAGGGACTCACGCTCAAATGGCGCCAAGTACATCAAGGGCACCCATAGCGTTTATTTTACCAGAGGATTCTGTCGAGGGGGAAGTTATGCCGACTAACTCTCCCCACGTGTCAGACCCTTTGACTCCCGCTCCAGGGACTCACGCTCAAATGGCGCCAAGTATATCAATGGCGCCCATAGCGTTTATTTTACAAGACATGGCAAAGGTTGTGTATAATACACTGGCAGCAGTATTAGTCAGACTACCTGAAATTAAAGGAAAGCAAAACAGCTCTGGGGGTAGATACAGAGCATACAGACGCTTTAAGAACCATGTCTGATACTACCTCACAATATGCTTAGTCTGTGGGTGATATTTGTGACTCAGGGAAGATGATTTAACCTGATTCTGATATTTCTACATTTAAAATTTATGCTTGAGAACCTCCACTTGTTGCTCAGGGAGGCTTTAGCTGCTCTGAATGAATGTGTACAATCGCAGTGCCAGAGAAATTGTGTAGACTGGATAAATAATATGCAGTGCCGGTGTGTACTTATGTTTTTCCAATACCTAAAGAGGTTTACTAAAATTTTTCATAAGGAATGGGATAGACCAGGTGTGCCGTTCTCTTCCCCTCCTATTTTTTAGAAGAATGTTTTCTAATAGTTGCCACCACACGGGACTTATGGCAGACAGTTCCTAAGGTGGAGAGAAGAGTTTCTACTCTAGCTAAGCGTACCACTACCTCTGGCGAGGACTGTTGTGCTTTTTTAGATCCAATGGATAAAAAATGTTTATTCAACAAGGTTTTATCCTGCAGCCCCTTGCACGCATTGCTCCTGTCACTGCTGCTGCGGCGTTCTGGTTTGAGTCTCTTGATGAGGCTTTACAGGCTCCATTGGATGAATATATTTGACAAGCTTAGAGCACTTAAGCTAGCCAATTCCTTTGTTTTCTGATGACTTTGTTCCTTTGACTAGACTAACGGCTAAGAATTCTGTTTTTTACTATACTGGCGCGCAGAGCGCTATGGCTTATATCATGGTCAGCTATTGTGACTTTAATAAATAAGCTACTTAACTTCCCTTCAAGGGGCAGACCCTATTCAGGCCTAGTTTGAAGGAGATTATTACTTATATCACTGGAGGAAAAGATCATGCCCTTCCTCAGGACAGGTCTAAATCAAGGGACAAAAAAGGCCTAATTTTCGTGCCTTTCGAAAATTCAAGGCAGGTGTGGCATCAACTTCCTCTAAGGCAAAATAAGAGGGAACTTTTGCTCAGTCCAAGGCGGTCTGGAGACAACTGGACCTGGAACAAAGATAAGCAGGTCAAGGAGCCTGCTGCTGCCTCTAAAACAGCATGAGGAACGGACCCCTATCTGGTAACGGATCCTATAGGGGGCAGACTTCATTCTTCGCCCAGGCGTGGGCAAGAGATGCCCAGGATCCCTGGGCATTGGAAATTATACCCCAGAGATTATGGTGACCACGTGTCCCGTATTGCCCGGGACAGTCCCGCATTTTAAAGGTCTGTCCCAGGTCCCGGGTGCCTCCATTCATTGTCCCGGACTGACTGACTGCTTAAACTGACAGTACACTGACAGCACTGACAGCCACAAGGATTGACTCTCACTGGTCTTTCTTAGTTAGTTAGTCTCAGCTTGTTGCTGGCTTCCCACAGCGCAGATAGATAGTGAGGTGAGAGTGTGTTGAGACTCCAGACAACATCATCGCAGGGGGCCAGACTTTACTGCAGACCAGAGGCGCCGGATATTAATTTATTTAATACAGTATATGCAAGCAAGATTTCCCCGGCCGGCCCACCCACACCCCTCTGGGTTGCTGTCTAGTCTAGTCTTCTCTAGCTCTATATAATGTGAGCCATCCAGTGGCGTGGGGCCGGGCTACTACTGATGACCTGCCTGGGGCCCGTGGAGGATGTTAAGGTATCAAAATCACCTTTTTTTTGGGGGGGGGGTTGCGGTCCAGAGGGGGGGGGTGGCGGCCTGGGGGGGGGGCTTTCCAGGGGGGGGCGTCCCTGAATGGCAGTTTGGATATGTGGTCACCCTACCAGAGATATCTTCTGGATTTCAAAGCTTTCCCCCCCAAAAAAGGGGAGTTTTTGCCTTTCACATTTATCTGCAAACCAGATAAAGAAAGAGACATTCTTGCATTGTGTATGTGACCCATTCAGTTCCAATAGAGGAACAGGGACACAGTTTTCCTCAAATCGGTTTGTGGTTCCCAAGGAAAGGAAACCTTCAGACCTATTTTGGATCTAAAAGATCTTAAACAAATTCTTTAGAATTCTATCATTTAAGATGGAAACTATTCGTACCATCTTAACTATGATCCAGGAGAGTCAATAGAGGATGTTACAGAAGCATTAGTTATTTTGTTGTGAAGAGCTTATTTCCCAGCAGCAATGCCTGAACCAGCAAGCCAGCGCCTAAGAAGGGCTCCAAGAAAACTGTAACAAGTTTCATTTCATAAAGAGTTAACTCTTTTTTTTCAGCTTTTAGAAACTATTGTCTAATCACCTCTGGAGCCAGACTGCTAATTGATAAGATGAACTTGTAAACTTGTTATCTTAAGTACTGTAATCCTATTGTGGCCTGTCAAAGGACAGTGCTCTCTATCTAAATGTGTGATGGGGGTTTTTGTGCTTCCCCCCCTCTCCCCCTGGGAGTACCCTGTGTGCATGTAACCTTAATAAAAAGCAGGCTGGGCATCCCAGTCCTGAGTTCTTGTTTGACCCTCAATCGCAGCGTTGACTCGTTTTTGTGGGCAGAAGGGTATCCTAGCTGTACTGCAGCTAAGGGAGATTATTCTATATTTGCGAGACTCATATAGAATACTATGGAAAGCAGCTTCTCCCCTCTTTAGCAATAGGGATCCAGGCTACTAAGCGGTCCATCTCTCAGCGAGACTAAGGGTAACCGTAACAGAGGACTACAATGGATTTGAAGGATGCTTATCCTCACATTACGATGCATAAAGATCACCATCGGTTTTTCAGGTTTGCCTTTCTAGACAGGCATTACCAGTTTGTAGCTCTTTCCTTTGGGTTAACTACAGCCCCTAGAATCTTTATGGAGGTTCTGGGGTCACTTTGGCGGTCCTTATGCCGCGGGGCATAGAAGTGGCCCCTTATTTAGACGACATCCTGATACAGGCGTCAAACATCCAAGTTGCCAAGTCTCATACGGACGTAGTACTGGCATTTCTGAGATTGCATGGGTGGAAAGTGAACAAGGAAAGAGTTCTCTATCCCCAATATCAAGGGTTTCCCTCCTAGGGATTCTGATAGATTTTGTAGAAATTAAAATTTACCTGACGGAGTCCAGGTTGTCAAAGTTTCTAAATTTCTGCCGTGTTCTTCATTCCATCCGCGCCCTTTGGTGGCTCAGTACATGAATGTAATCGGCTTAATGGTAGCGGCAAGGGACATAGTACCGTTTGCACGCCTACATTTCAGACCACTGCAACTATGCATGCTCAGCCAGAGGAACGGGGATTACACAGATTTGTTCTCCTGTTAAATCCGGACCAAGAAACCAGAGATTCTCTTCTCTGGTGACTATCTCGGGTCCATCTGTCCAAGGGTATGACCTTCCGCAGGTCAGATGGGACAATTGTTACAACAGATGCCAGCCTTTTAGGTTGGGATACAGTCTGGAACTCCCTGAAGGCTCAGGGATAGTGGACTCAGGAGGAGACCCTCCTTCTAATGAATATTCTGGAACTGGGAGCGATATTCCATGCTCTTCAGACTTGGCCTCAGTTAGCAACTCTGAGGTACATCATATTTCAGTCGGACAATATCACGACTGTGGCTTACATCAACCATCAAGGGGGAACAGAAGTTCCCTAGCAATGTTAGAAGTCTTAAAATAATTCACTGGACAGAGACTCACTCTTGTCTAAAAGCTATCCCTATCCCAGGTGTTGAGAACTGGGAGGCAGATTTTCTAAGTCGTCAGACTTTTCATCCGGGGGAGTGGGAATTCCCTCCGGAGGGGTTTGCACAAGATCAAGCAGGAGAGTGCTTTGATGCTTTTGACAGCGCCTGCGTGGCCACGCAGGACCTGGTATGCAGATCTGGTGGACATGTCATCCTTTCCACCACGGTCTCTGCTTCTGAGACAGGACCCTCTACCTCAGGGTCTTTTCAACCATCTAAATATAACTAATCTGAGATGGACTGCCTGGAGACAGAACGCTTGATGTTATCAAAGCATGGCTTCTCCGAGTCAGTAATTGATACCTTAATACAGGCATAAAAGCCTGTCTCTAGGAAAATTTAACATAAGATATGGTGTAAATATCTTATTGTTATGAATCCAAGGGTTACTCATGGAGTAAAGTCTGGATTCCCAGGATATTATCTTTTCTCCAAGATGATTTTGAGAAAAGGGTTGTCAGCTAGTTCTTTAAAAGGACAGATTTCTACTCTGTCTATTCTTTTGCACAAGCGTCTGGCAGGTATTCTAGACGTTCAGGCATTTGGTCAGGCTTTGGTTAGAACCAAGCCTGTGGTTAAAAATGTTGCTCCGCTATGGAGCTTAAAGCTGGTTCTTAAGGTTCTTCAAGGAGTTCCATTTGAACCTTTTCATTCCATAGATATCAAACTTCTATCTTGGAAAGTTCCTTTTTGGTAGCTATTTCCTCGGCTCATAGAGTCTCCGAGTTATCTGCGTTGCAATGTGATTCTCCTTATCTGGTTCTCCGTACGGATAAGGTAGTCCTGTGTACCAACCTGGGTTTTTACCTAAGGTGGTATCTAACAAGAATATCACTCAAGAGATTGTTGTTCCATTCTTGTATCCTAATCCTTCTTCAAAGAAGGAACGTCTATTACACAATTTGGACGTGGTTCGTGTTTTAAAGTTTTACTTACAAGCTACTACAGATTTTCATCAAACATTCACCTTGTTTGTTGTCTATTCTGGACAGAGGAGAGGTCAAAGGACTTCAGCAACCTCTCTGTCTTTTTGGTTAAAAAGCATAATTCATTTAGCTTATGAGACTGCTGGACAGCAGCCTCCTGAAGGGATTACAGCTCATTCTACTAGAGCTGTGGTTTTCACTTGGGCCTTTTTTTAAATGTGGCTTCTGTTGAACAGATTACAAGACGGAGTCTTGGTCTGCGTTTCATACTTTTTCAAATTTAACAAATTTGATACCTTGCTTCTTCGGAGGCTATTTTTGGGAGAAAGGGTTTTTTACAGGCAGTGGTAACTTCCGTTTAAGTACCTGCCTTGTCCCTCCCATCATCCGTGTACTTTAGCTTTGGTATTGGTATCCCATAAGTAATGGATGATCCGTGGACTGGATACACTTAACAAGAGAAAACATAATTTATGCTTACCTGATAAATTTATTTCTCTTGTAGTGTATCCAGTCCACGGCCCGCCCTGTCACTTTAAGGCAGGTAATTTTTCCATTAAACTACAGTCACCACTGCACCCTATGGTTTTCCTTTCTCTGCATGTTTTCGATCGAATGACTGGTAATGGCAGTTAGGGGAGGAGCTATATAGCAGCTTTGCTGTGGGTGGACTCTTGCAACTTCCTGTTGGGAAGGAGAATATATCCCATAAGTAATGGATGATCTGTGGACTGGATACACTACAAGAGAAATAAATTTATCAGGTAAGCATAAATTATGTTTTTTTCCCAGGCAGAGATAGAAAAAGAATCTGCCTGAGTTTTCTATGATCTTAGCAGGTTGTAACTAAGATCCATTGCTGTTCTTACATATGTCTGAGGAGAGAGGTAACTTCAGAGGGGGAATGGCGTGCAGTTTACTCTGCTATAAGGTATGTGCAGTTATGATTTTTTCTAGGATTGGAAATGCTAGAAAATGCTGCTTATTCCGGATAAATGTAAGTTAAGCCTGAATACAGTGATTTAATAACGACTAGTATCATGCTTACTCTCAGGGGTAATACCCTTATAGATTGGCTATATAAAACACCAAAATGAACAGTGGCACTACTCGGGCTTTTCCTCATTTACATTTATTTACATGTATATTAATAAGTTTATGTGTGTTAACTTATAAGTATTTAGAGGAAATGGTTCTTGTGCACAAAGTCAATAAAAACGGAAAGAAAATTGATATAAAGGATACCAAAATTCCTGAAGTATGCACTTACAGCACTCTGGGCCCAAAACTAAAGGACAGGAATTCCCAGCAGGGTTTTAAAATATAACCTTTATTATTGAAATTAAAAAACCAAATTGTTGGTTAATGTACACAATTAAAATACACACCAGTACCAAAATCTAGTGGTAGTACGTTTATTAGATCACAGAATATTATGATTAGGCCTGTATACATTCACAATTATAAGTGATCTAAGTTGTAACAAATAACGTCCGCTAATTACTGTTGCGAAGTAGTTTGAGACAAAAGATTATTGTAAAGTGTCAATTGGGTAAGTTATAATCAAAGGTCACGTATCCACATAATAAACTTATCCAATGATATAATGTAACAATAAGGTGTTTTCCTAGCACTGGATATCATAAGTAGGTCACTTATGTTATAATGTATAGTTTCAAATGCCAACCAGGTATGTAAGTATCTCTATAGGACCAGGATATATGGAAGTTGCTGAATTAATGCAGCCCCACACCTATCCTATATTTATTCAAGTCCCTGAACATAAGATGGTCAGTATACCAGATAATGGTGTGTCAATAGTATATGATATCTAATCGATATTGGTGAAGAACTTGAGATATGTCAAATACAGAGTGAAGTAGACCTGCAACTCAGATTTAATTGGCTTCCAGAATTGCTAAATCTGCCACTGTGATTATGTAATGAATTCAAACTAACAATAAACGTCACGTTGTAAATTTAAACAACTGCTGCTATATAAATCAAGACAGAAATTTCTGTAGATTAGATTCTATAATAAGCAGTTGTCACTATCAGTTTTCGTTTATAGTTGGTTAGTTATTATTGGTGTCTAATGTCACCTTAAATAAATTGTGCTGAATCTAGCATGATCCAGACTGTGTTTTATTTCAGTTTACCATAATGAATGTGGAGCTCGGTAATACTTAATAAATCAGCATAGCAGGTTGTTGTTACCCATAAACATATATTGACTTCAAAGGCTATATTGACGGTATCGCTAAGTCTGGCACAACCCAGGCTCAATGTTATGTTAATATTAAGTCATCCACAGTGGATCTGCACAATTGGTGTTACGACTAACCAGCTGTTCAACAATCTTTCAGCTAATATTTTAAATTAAATGTCGAGGTGAATAATCCTCAATATATGAATAATGTAGGTTGGATATTATAGTTGTCTACTATCCACTCTTATCAAAAGTTCTATTATCGGTACGACTGAGTCTGGCACAACCCAGGCTGCATATTATGTTAATGTTATAAATTCAGTAACATGCGGTGGATCCCCACAGCTAGTGCTAAATCTCGCAGGCTGTACAACACTCATTCAGCCAAGGTTTGTGTGTTAAGTGTCAGAGTTAGTAATCCTCTGTGAATAAACACGGCAAATTTGCGTTGTATTTATCTGACATCCACTATATTCAAAGGCTGTATAAGCGGTTTGGCTAAGTCTTGCACAACCCAGGCTATATATAGTTAATATTATACGTTAAAGAGCCTTTTGGTGGATCAGCACAACAATTGCTGCGAGGTACACAAACACACATTAACAGTCATTCATTATTCAGTGAATTCATCAGGCACACACCATTACACAAACTATATCAACCTTTAAGTTCAAGCAGGCATAGTCTACGCTCTTATATGTTAAATACTAAGAAGGCAACTAGTATCGTTATTGTAATCGTCTTTTGGTAAAGGTCGTTGCCATACAGCTGAACGAACCCAAATCACACAGTAATAATACTAAATATAAAGTGCAACCTTAGCGGCACATGGATATAAGGTACTGGGCAGTTAAAAGGATACAAAAGATTGAGTGTGAATTAAATCAGCACTCTCCCCTGACGCGTTTCGCCCGATAGGGCTTTATCAAAGGCAGCGAGCCGCCGAATTTTTGGGGATTTAAACCCTGCAGAGCCGGAAGTCCCGCCCTCGCTCCAATCGGATTGGATTAAAATCGTGTATATGCACATTGATAGACAGTTCTATAAACCAATGATTAAATCGAATTTTCGTATCTGGAGTATATACTGAGTATGAGGGATAATTATCATATAGTAGCCTTATAATAACCCCAAAGTTGTCGATTTTCGAAATCTTACATGCATAAGTTTTGATGATGTTGCTGGTTGAATAAAATTGTAAAAACTGATTGTGTAGCATTATTAATAAACACCAAGAGTCTGGTTTCCTCAGTTTTATAGAGATAAAATAAAATACATTCACTATTTGTATTTTAGTATAAATCGTTACCAAATTTTTTTTTAATGTTGATCATTACGATTATGTTAATCTAATCAACAATAATTCTATATAACACTCATGAGTTCTTATGCAATATAGATCTTTGCATCCAAATTGCTTGTCATTAAATTGCAAATTCTTTTTATACTATGTATAGTTGTGTCCTGTGTGGGGGCATACTAATGTAAATTTAGATCCTGTGCTGGAAAAGGGTAAGTGCCCAGTGGGTATACATCGATTCTTCTGATAACTTGTATAAGTGTCTGTGTGGTCTCACCTAATGATGTGTAAACCAATAAGTATATGTGAAAAAGTGAAGGGAAAAGGAGAGAATTTATATATTTTACGATAATTGAAGGTTCTCATCTCAGGTGAAAATCTATGTGCTGCCGGATGAATTAAGTGCGTAAAACGTGGATAAGGTCAATCTTTTCTTGCAGATGATTGTGTGAAAAATTGGAAAAATGTGATTGAAACTCAAACTTAAAATAAACGTGTAGTGATGACAAAATGAAAATAATATAAAAATAATAATTTATACCACTTGGATGGGGAAAGGACTCAAATGCGCGATATCATAATCTATTGATCAGCTCATTTATGGGAAAGTGATCACCACTTATTCCTTTTAGTGCAGCTATAGTTAACGATATTACCATTCCAAGATTTTATTGGTAACTATTCGTTTACTCCTCCTTAATGTTATCAATTCATACTCAGGATACCCTCTCTTATATTCAAAGGGATATCACATATTAATATTTATTTCTTTATTGCTGTTATGAATTATTATCAGGATAACTTCCCTCATTTTCAGGAAAATGTGAAGTACTCAGTATATACATTTTATATTTTATTAATATATCTATTTACTCAAATCTTTAAGTTTGTACTATGAGACCTTGAGTTGAGATGGGTCTCAGTCATATTCCTAGATAGTTCACATGTGTTCTCACCTCTGTATGGAATATTAATATTTTCATAAAGTGCTAGATTATGTCACACTTTCTTCGTGAATCAGTATTCATACATGCATGTGGTTCTATGTCCCTACTTGGGTGTAATCATGTTTGTTTACTGTTGTCTACAGATAAACATAAAGATTATTTTGTTCATTGAGACCCCAAGGTTGAACAGAGTTTAATAGGTAGATCCAACGGCTTTCAGACTTTAATAATGCTGTTTCCAGGTCTCCACCTCGGAACCCCAGACTCACTTTCTCAATGCCCCAACATAGTAGATCTCTCTGGTTAGAATTGTGGTGTTTTAAGAAGTGCGCAGCTACACTAGTTAAGGTTTTAAGATCTTCTTTGTCTTTGGCTGCATTTTTAATGTTTCTGAGATGTTCAAGAAGCCTTATTCTCAGTTTCCTGGTGGTCATACCCACGTAATACAAATTGCATGTGCATTGAAGCACATATATTACACTTTCAGTGTTACAGCTAATATATCTCTTAATTTTGTGTTTCTTCCCAAACCTGTCCTCAATTTCAGTGGTATTTTTTCATAAAATTGCAGGTGCTGCAATTCCCACATTTGTGAGCTCCTGGATTGAAAGAGGAGATAGTCTTTTTCCTTTGAAAATGACTGTTTGTTACAATATCTTTAATGTTCTTGGTTCTCCTAAATCCAAATGACGGAGTTGTTCCCAATGTTGATTTGAGTAAAGGATCAGTCAATAAAATATTCCAATGTTTTTTAATTATACTTATGATTTGAGGAGTTTGCGAATTGTGAGTTAGAATCAGTCTGGGAGTTTGAGAGCTGGTCTTGTTGTGTCTTTTATGCAGTAAGTTGTTTCTTGGTGTTAGTCGGGCTTTCTGTTTCGCCTTTTTGATGGATCTTTTACTGTATCCTCTTTTCAATAATCTTGCTTCCAAGTCCAGTGCCCTTACTTCAAAGGTTTGTGTTTCTGAACAATTTCTGCGGAGCCTCAGGAATTCCCCTGTAGGTAGGCTTTTCATAGTGCCTGGTGCATGTGCACTGCTACTATGTAGCAGGCCGTTAGTGGCAGTAGGTTTCCTAAATAAATCAGTACTTATGACTCCGTCAGAATTTTTACGAATAGTAATATCCAGAAAATTTATCTGGACTAAGCTCTCTTCATGTGTTAGTTTGATGTTTAGTTGATTATTGTTCAGATGTGTAAGAAATTGTAGTAGTACTGAATGAGTACCCTCCCAGATAAAGAAAATATCATCTATAAATCTAATCCATAATGGTATTAGATCTATGAATTTTTGATTTTCATCTGTGTGGGTGCACAAGTCATGCCCATAGCTGTTCCTCGGGTTTGTAGATAGAATTGACCGTCAAATGTGAAAAAATTGTAATTCAGAACCATTTCAAGTAATTTAAGAATAAAGTGGTCATGTTCTTTACCTTCTTCTGAGTTTTTCTCCAAAAAATATTGAACAGCTTGAATACCTTGTCTATGGTTTATGGATGTATAGAGAGATTCAACATCCGTCGTTACCAACCATGTTTCGTTGAGTATCAGGTGTTCCAGTCTTTGTAGGACTTGCATAGTGTCTTGAACATAAGACGGTAATTCTTCTACATAAGATCGTAATCTGTGATCAATATATTCACTAGCTTTCTCTGTTAGGCATCCAATTCCTGATACTATCGGATGTCCTGGGGGTATTTCTGCATTTTTATGAATCTTGGGTAGCATGTAGAAGGTGGCAATTTTGTGGTTGACCACCGTAAGAAATTTATTTTCCTTAATTGTAATTACTCCTTCATTGTAAGCTCTATTTACTAGGTTGGTATAGATTTTCATGTATCCTTCCATAGGATTAAATAGTTTCGTATAGCAGGATTTGTCTTTTAGTTGTTTTGAGGCTTCTTTCAAGTACATTTCTAACGGCCATATCACTATGTTGCCTCCCTTGTCAGATCCTCTTATTACAACTTGGTCCCATTCTCTCATCTCTTGAATGGCCAGATGTTCTTTATAAGTTATATTCTGTTGTGAAGGTAAAATAGGTAAAGAGGTGATATCTCGACATACCAAGTTTTTAAATACTTCAGTCTGAGGGGCGTTAATAGATTTTGGTACAAAAGTAGATTTGCTGTTAAGTTTATCTCTCCATTTCGTAGGGTGCTGTGGTTCAGATTCTGTCAATAAATTCTCCAAATCTCTAAGGCTATTCAATTCTTCTTCTGACCAGCCATCTGGATTAGAATGTTGGGAGAAATGTTTTTTTTAGGAGTAATTTCCTAATAAACAAATGAATATCCTTTATAGTTTCAAATTTGTCAACATTGGTGGAGGGGCAAAATGATAGACCTTTTGAAAGTACAGACATATGTTCAGATTTCAATACTATGTTTGATAAGTTTATTACTCTCAATGATTCAGACGAATCTGAGAGAAAGGACTGTGTTCCCTCCTCGGGGGTCGCCAGGGCCCTTGATTGTCTTTGTGTGATCTCGTGCGTGCTCTGGCTGTTTTTTTGTGTGCGCCCCCTACCTCTGCGTGTCCTCCTCCCTGTTCTCCTACATCTAAAAAATCCTTTCTTTTATTCCTACTAGAGGATCTGGGTGCAATCGTTGATGTAGGATTAGGGGGGTCTTCATTACTGGATTGATAATTACTAGAACTACCTTCTTCCCCATCAGTGTCAGATATGTCACTTTCAATTATGTTAACTTTGGGATTCCTGTTACTATTCCTATAAAAACCATTTTTACGCCATTTATAGACTCTATTATTGTTAAAGTCACTAATATATCTGTTGAGTTTACCCTGTTTTACACTTTTAAGTTCGAGTTCATATTTGTCTAGTTCTTGTTGATAAGACTTATATAGTTGATTAAAGTCTTTATGCTGTTGGAATTTTTTGAGAGCCTCATTTTGTTCTTTAATTTTAGTCTCCAATAAATCATATTCTGACTTATCGTGTTTCACTAGTATGCCCATCAATTTGGCAGAGCATTCTGATAGGGCCTCCTCCCATTCCATAGTGAGAGCTGTGTTTTTGAACTCAAAAGCTGGGAAGAGCTGAATTCTGAGCCCTCTAGGTATTAATTTTCTTTCAATGTACTTCTCAAAAAAATGACGATTCCACCATACTTTGTCTTGGCGGTACATGGTTCATAAAAATGCAGAAATACCCCCAGGACGTCCGATAGTATCAGGAATTGGATGCCTAACAGAGAAAGCTAGTGAATATATTGATCACAGATTACGATCTTATGTAGAAGAATTACCGTCTTATGTTCAAGACACTATGCAAGTCCTACAAAGACTGGAACACCTGATACTCAACGAAACAACATGGTTGGTAACGACGGATGTTGAATCTCTCTATACATCCATAAACCATAGACAAGGTATTCAAGCTGTTCAATATTTTTTGGAGAAAAACTCAGAAGAAGGTAAAGAACATGACCACTTTATTCTTAAATTACTTGAAATGGTTCTGAATTACAATTTTTTCACATTTGACGGTCAATTCTATCTACAAACCCGAGGAACAGCTATGGGCACGACTTGTGCACCCACATATGCCAACTTGTTCCTCGGGTGGTGGGAAACAGAATTTGTATTCACAGATGAAAATCAAAAATTCATAGATCTAATACCATTATGGATTAGATTTATAGATGATATTTTCTTTATCTGGGAGGGTACTCATTCAGAACTACTACAATTTCTTACACATCTGAACAATAATCAACTAAACATCAAACTAACACATGAAGAGAGCTTAGTCCAGATAAATTTTCTGGATATTACTATTCGTAAAAATTCTGACGGAGTCATAAGTACTGATTTATTTAGGAAACCTACTGCCACTAACGGCCTGCTACATTGTAGCAGTGCACATGCACCAGGCACTATGAAAAGCCTACCTACAGGGGAATTCCTGAGGCTCCGCAGAAATTGTTCAGAAACACAAACCTTTGAAGTAAGGGCACTGGACTTGGAAGCAAGATTATTGAAAAGAGGATACAGTAAAAGATCCATCAAAAAGGCGAAACAGAAAGCCCGACTAACACCAAGAAACAACTTACTGCATAAAAGACACAACAAGACCAGCTCTCAAACTCCCAGACTGATTCTAACTCACAATTCGCAAACTCCGAGTCCTCAAATCATAAGTATAATTAAAAAACATTGGAATATTTTATTGACTGATCCTTTACTCAAATCAACATTGGGAACAACTCCGTCATTTGGATTTAGGAGAACCAAGAACATTAAAGATATTGTAACAAACAGTCATTTTCAAAGGAAAAAGACTATCTCCTCTTTCAATCCAGGAGCTCACAAATGTGGGAATTGCAGCACCTGCAATTTTATGAAAAATACCACTGAAATTGAGGACAGGTTTGGGAAGAAACACAAAATTAAGAGATATATTAGCTGTAACACTGAAAGTGTAATATATGTGCTTCAATGCACATGCAATTTGTATTACGTGGGTATGACCACCAGGAAACTGAGAATAAGGCTTCTTGAACATCTCAGAAACATTAAAAATGCAGCCAAAGACAAAGAAGATCTTAAAACCTTAACTAGTGTAGCTGCTCACTTCTTAAAACACCACAATTCTAACCAGATAGATCTACTATGTTGGGGCATTGAGAAAGTGAGTCTGGGGTTCCGAGGTGGAGACCTGGAAACGGCATTATTAAAGTCTGAAAGCCGTTGGATCTACCTATTAAACTCTGTTCAACCTTGGGGTCTCAATGAACAAAATAATCTTTATGTTTATCTGTAGACAACAGTAAACAAACATGATTACACCCAAGTAGGGACATAGAACCACATGCATGTATGAATACTGATTCACGAAGAAAGTGTGACATAATCTAGCACTTTATGAAAATATTAATATCCCATACATAGGTGAGAACACATGTGAACTATCTAGGAATATGACTGAGACCCATCTCAACTCAAGGTCTCATAGTACAAACTTAAAGATTTGAGTAAATAGATATATTAATAAAATATAAAATGTATATACTGAGTACTTCACATTTTCCTGAAAATGAGGGAAGTTATCCTGATAATAATTCATAACAGCAATAAAGAAATAAATATTAATATGTGATATCCCTTTGAATATAAGAGAGGGTATCCTGAGTATGAATTGATAACATTAAGAAGGAGTAAACGAATAGTTACCAATAAAATCTTGGAATGGTAATATCGTTAACTATAGCTGCACTAAAAGGAATAAGTGGTGAGCACTTTCCCATAAATGAGCTGATCAATAGATTATGATATCGCGCATTTGAGTCCTTTCCCCATCCAAGTGGTATAAATTATTATTTTTATATTATTTTCATTTTGTCATCACTACACGTTTATTTTAAGTTTGAGTTTCAATCACATTTTTCCAATTTTTCACACAATCATCTGCAAGAAAAGATTGACCTTATCCACGTTTTACGCACTTAATTCATCCGGCAGCACATAGATTTTCACCTGAGATGAGAACCTTCAATTATCGTAAAATATATAAATTCTCTCCTTTCCCCTTCACTTTTTCACATATACTTATTGGTTTACACATCATTAGGTGAGACCACACAGACACTTATACAAGTTATCAGAAGAATCGATGTATACCCACTGGGCACTTACCCTTTTCCAGCACAGGATCTAAATTTACATTAGTATGCCCCCACACAGGACACAACTATACATAGTATAAAAAGAATTTGCAATTTAATGACAAGCAATTTGGATGCAAAGATCTATATTGCATAAGAACTCATGAGTGTTATATAGAATTATTGTGGATTTGATTAACATAATTGTAATGATCAACATTAAAAAAATTTTTGGTAACGATTTATACTAAAATACAAATAGTGAATGTATTTTTATTTTATCTCTATAAAACTGAGGAAACCAGACTCTTGGTGTTTATTAATAATGCTACACAATCAGTTTTTACAATTTTATTCAACCAGCAACATCATCAAAACTTATGCATGTAAGATTTCGAAAATCGACAACTTTGGGGTTATTATAAGGCTACTATATGATAATTATCCCTCATACTCAGTATATACTCCAGATACGAAAATTCGATTTAATCATTGGTTTATAGAACTGTCTATCAATGTGCATATACACGATTTTAATCCAATCCGATTGGAGCGAGGGCGGGACTTCCGGCTCTGCAGGGTTTAAATCCCCAAAAATTCGGCGGCTCGCTGCCTTTGATAAAGCCCTATCGGGCGAAACGCGTCAGGGGAGAGTGCTGATTTAATTCACACTCAATCTTTTGTATCCTTTTAACTGCCCAGTACCTTATATCCATGTGCCGCTAAGGTTGCACTTTATATTTAGTATTATTACTGTGTGATTTGGGTTCGTTCAGCTGTATGGCAACGACCTTTACCAAAAGACGATTACAATAACGATACTAGTTGCCTTCTTAGTATTTAACATATTAGAGCGTAGACTTTGCCTGCTTGAACTTAAAGGTTAATATAGTTTGTGTAATGGTGTGTGCCTGATGAATTCACTGAATAATGAATGACTGTTAATGTGTGTTTGTGTACCTCGCAGCAATTGTTGTGCTGATCCACCAAAAGGCTCTTTAACGTATAATATTAACTATATATAGCCTGGGTTGTGCCAGACTTAGCCAAACCGCATATACAGCCTTTGAATATAGTGGATGTCAGATAAATACAACGCAAATTTGCCATGTTTATTCACAGAGGATTACTAACTCTGACACTTAACACACAAACCTTGGCTGACTGAGTGTTGTACAGCCTGAGAGATTTAGCACTAGCTGTGGGGATCCACCGCATGTTACTGAATTTATAACATTAACATAATATGCAGCCTGGGTTGTGCCAGACTCAGTCGTACCGATAATAGAACTTTTGATAAGAGTGGATAGTAGACGACTATAATATCCAACCTACATTATTCATATATTGAGGATTATTCACCTCAACCTTTTATTTAAATATTAGCTGAAAGATTGTTGAACAGCTGGTGAGTCGTAACACCAATTGTGCAGATCCACTGTGGATGACTTAATATTAACATAACATTGAGCCTGGGTTGTGCCAGACTTAGCGATACCGTCAATATAGCCTTTGAAGTCAATATATGTTTATGGGTAACAACAACCTGCTATGCTGATTTATTAAGTATTACCGAGCTCCACATTCATTATGGTAAACTGAAATAAAACACAGTCTGGATCATGCTAGATTCAGCACAATTTATTTAAGGTGACATTAGACACCAATAATATCTAACAAACTATAAACGAAAACTGATAGTGACAACTGCTTATTATAGAATCTAATCTACAGAAATTTCTGTCTTGATTTATATAGCAGCAGTTGTTTAAATTTACAACGTGACGTTTATTGTTAGTTTGAATTCATTACATAATCACATTGGCAGATTTAGCAATTCTGGAAGCCAATTAAATCTGAGTTGCAGGTCTACTTCACTCTGTATTTGACATATCTCAAGTTCTTCACCAATATCGATTAGATATCATATACTATTGACACACCATTATCTGGTATACTGACCATCTTATGTTCAGGGACTTGAATAAATATAGGATAGGTGTGGGGCTGCATTAATTCAGCAACTTCCATATATCCTGGTCCTATAGAGATACTTACATACCTGGTTGGCATTTGAAACTATACATTATAACATAAGTGACCTACTTATGATATCCAGTGCTAGGAAAACACCTTATTGTTACATTATATCATTGGATAAGTTTATTATGTGGATACGTGACCTTTGATTATAACTTACCCAATTGACACTTTACAATAATCTTTTGTCTCAAACTACTTCGCAACAGTAATTAGCGGACGTTATTTGTTACAACTTAGATCACTTATAATTGTGAATGTATACAGGCCTAATCATAATATTCTGTGATCTAATAAACGTACTACCACTAGATTTTGGTACTGGTGTGTATTTTAATTGTTTGTGTACATTAACCAACAATTTGGTTTTTTAATTTCAATAATAAAGGTTATATTTTAAAACCCTGCTGGGAATTCCTGTCCTTTAGTTTTGGGGCCAGAGTGCTGTAAGTGCATACTTCAGGAATTTTGGTATGCTATATAAAACGTTTGCTGGCATGTTTAATCGTTGTTTATATATGCTTGGTGATAAAACTTATTGGGGCCTAAATTTTTTTCCACATGGCTGGCTGTATTTTTGCCTAGAAACAGTTCCTGAGGCTTTCCACTGTTGTAATATGAGTGGGAGGGGCCTATTTTAGCGCTTTTTTGCGCAGTTAAAATTACAGACTGAGACATCCAGTTTTCATCAGGAGTCCCCTGAATGCTACAGGACATCTCTAAAGAGCCTAAAATCGTTTATTGGGGAAGGTAGGAGCCACAGTAAAGCTGTGGCACTTTGCTGGGACTGTTAAAAAACGTCTGTCGTTTTTTTGATCCGTTTTTTGAACTAAGGGGTTAATCATCCATTTGCAAGTAGGTGCAATGCTCTGTTAGCCTATTACATACACTGTAAAAATTTCGTTTGTGTAACTGCCTTTTTTCACTTTTTCAAATTTTGACAAAATTTGTTTCTCTTAAAAGCACAGTACCGTTTTTTTATATTGCTTGTTTTCCAAGCTTGCTAGTCTTATTGCTAGTCTGTATAAACATGTCTGACATAGAGGAAACTCCTTGTTCATTATGTTTAAAAGCCATGGTGGAACCCCCTCTTAGAATGTGTACCAAATGTACTGATTTCACTTTAAGCAATAAAGATCATATTATGTGTTTCCACTGTTTCCTCTGCTCCCTCGTCTGATTGCCAAGATCAAGCAGGAGAGAGCATCAGTGATTTTAATAGCGCCTGCGTGGCCACGCAGGACCTGGTATGCAGATCTAGTGGACATGTCATCCTTTCCACCATGGACTCTGCCTCTGAGACAGGACCTTCTACTTCAGGGTCCTTTCCTCCATCCAAATCTAATTTCTCTGAGACTGACCGCATGGAGATTGAACGCTTGATTTTATCAAAGCGTGGCTTCTCCGAGTCAGTCATTGATACCTTAATACAGGCACGAAAGCATGTCACCAGGAAAATTTACCATAAAATATGGCGTAAATATCTTTATTGGTGTGAATCCAAGGGTTACTCATGGAGTAAGGTCAGGATTCCTAGGATATTATCTTTTCTCCAAGAAGGCTTGGAAAAAGGTTTGTCAGCTAGTTCCTTAAAGGGACAGATTTCTGCTCTGTCTATTCTTTTACACAAGCGTCTGGCAGATGTTCCAGACGTTCAGGCATTTTGTCAGGCTTTATTTAGAATCAAGCTTGTGTTTAAACCTGTTGCTCCACCATGGAGCTTAAATTTGGTTCTTAAGGTTCTTCAAGGAGTTCCGTTTGAACCTCTTCATTCCATAGATATCAAACTTTTATCTTGGAAAGTTCTGTTTTTGGTAGCTATTTCCTCGGCTCGTAGAGTCTCCGAGTTATCTGCCTTACAATGTGATTCTCCTTATCTGATTTTTCATTCTGATAAGGTAGTCCTGCGTACCAAACCTGGGTTTTTACCTAAGGTGGTATCTAACAAGAATATCAATCAAGAGATTGTTGTTCCATCCTTGTGTCCTAATCCTTCTTCGAAGAAGGAACGTCTATTACATAATCTGGACGTGGTTCGTGCTTTAAAGTTTTACTTACAAGCTACTAAAGATTTTCGTCAAACATCTTATTTGTTTGTTGTCTACTCTGGACAGAGGAGAGGCCAAAAGGCTTCGGCAACTTCTCATACGCTTAGCTTATGAGACTGCTGGCCAGCAGCCTCCTGAAAGGATTACAGCTCATTCTACTAGAGCTGTGGCTTCCACATGGGCCTTTAAAAATGAGGCTTCTGTTGAACAGATTTGCAAGGCGGCGACTTGGTCTTCGCTTCATACCTTTTCAAAATTCTATAAATTTGATACTTTTGCTTCTTCGGAGGCTATTTTTGGGAGAAAGGTTTTACAGGCAGTGGTACCTTCCGTTTAAGTACCTGCCTTGTCCCTCCCTTCATCCGTGTACTTTAGCTTTGGTATTGGTATCCCACAAGTAATGGATGATCCGTGGACTGGATACACCTTACAAGAGAAAACACAATTTATGCTTACCTGATAAATTTATTTCTCTTGTGGTGTATCCAGTCCATGGCCCGCCCTGTCATTTTAAGGCAGGTATTTTTAAATTTAAACTACAGTCACCACTGCACCCTATGGTTTCTCCTTTCTCTGCTTGTTTTCGGTCGAATGACTAGATATGGTAGGAAGGGGAGGAGCTATATTGCAGCTCTGCTGTGGGTCCTCTTGCAACTTCCTGTTGGGAGTGAGAATATCCCACAAGTAATGGATGATCCGTGGACTGGATACACCACAAGAGAAATAAATTTATCAGGTAAGCATAAATTGTGTTTTTTTTTTTTTTTTACTTGCGGTCATTTTTTGCACCCGCCCCCCGGCCGCAACTGCCGATAAAGCTTAGATACATTAGGATTGCACCGATAAGGAAGTTAGAGCATACCCTCCTCCTACAAGCTGCTCCCACCCACCAATGAATGTGTGAACAACAATCGCCGATGCAGAAAGGGCCACAGAGTGGCCCTTTCTGCATCAGTGGGTAAAATAGGGGATTGCAGTGAAGCCTCAATATTGAGGCAGCACTACAATCCCTTGTAAGCGATCGTGATCGCTTCCAGCACTTCTAACAACAGAGGACGTACCAGGTATGTCAATTGTCATTAAGGTTTTTTTTTCCTATGGCGTACCTGGTACGTCCTCTGTCGTTAAGGAGCGAGTACTTGCTGTGTCACCCCAAATCATCACAAGGAATGAATGTGACTTATTTACAAATCCTGGAAAGTGCATCATTTTGTTTTGACTGTGTGTACAGCCTGTACAACAATGTACATATTGTATTGTATCTTTTCATGTGACAACACTGAATAAATGACACTTTGTTACAATGTAAAGTAGTGAGTGTACAGTCTGTATAACAATGTACATATTGTATTGTATCTTTTCATGTGACAACACTGAAGAAATGACACTTTGCTACAATGTAAAGTAGTGAGTGTACAGTCTGTATAACAATGTAAATTTGCTTTCCCCTCCAAATAACTCAACACACAGCCATTAATGTCTAAACCGTTGGCTACAAAAGTGAGTACACCCCTAAGTGGAAATGTCCAAATTGGGCCCAATTAACCATTTACCCTCCCCGGTGTCATGTGACTCGTTAGTGTTACAAGGTCTCAGGTGTGAATGGGAAGCAGGTGTGTTAAATTTGGTGTTATCGCTCTCACACTCTCTCATACTGGTCACTGGAAGTTCAACATGGCACCTGATGGCAAAGAACTCTCTGAGGATCTGAAAAAAGGAATTGTTGCTTTACATAAAGATGGCCTAGGCTGTAAGAAGATTGCCAAGACCCTGAAACTGAGCTGCAGCACGGTGGGCAAGACCATACAGCGGTTTCACAGGACAGGTTCCACTCAGAACAGGCTTTGCCAGGGTCGACCAAAGAAGCTGAGTGCACGTGCCCAGCATCATATCCAGAGGTTGTCTTTGGGAAATAGACGTATGAGTACTGCCAGCATTGCTGCAGAGGTTGAAGGGGTGGGGGGGTCAGCCTGTCAGACCATACGCCGCACACTGCATCAAATTGGTCTGCATGGCTGTCATCCCAGAACAAAGCCTCTTCTAAAGATGATGCACAAGAAAGCCTGCAAACAGTTTGCTGAAGACAAACAGACTAAGGACATGGATTATATATATCAGAGGTCTATGAGTACGGCTCAGCAGAGCTCAAACGCGTGAGACCTGATCTGATGCCCTCTTCAGCACTTTTACATGCCGTGTATATGATTTTAAGAATTAATTAATAAATTTGTTTTTTAACCTAATCCACGACTGGAGAACTATTTACCTTTACTTGGAGAACCATATAAAGCAAATGTTTGTTTGAAACGGAGAGTGCCTTCTTTATTTTCTATTTTATTAACTTTGTTTAGGAGTGCACCCCGGAAGCTGACTGAGTATAGAGCGCTGGTTCCTTTTATATATATAATCTCACACACACACACACGAACAACTGGCTCAATAATTTATTTTTTTTTTTTAAATAGTTTTTTATTGAGGAACAGTAAAAAAATTTAACAGTGAGAACAAAACATAAGTGTAGAAGTTACACAATTTGAACAATCGTACAACACAAAATCTGTTAGAGCATAAGAATTTTGTAACATCATAGAACAGTTATATTAGTATATTTGGCATACTATATAGAAATAAGGCACTGTTTGTTAAGAGATGGAAGTATGTGCGCATACATTATTTCCTCATTTTACTTTTTGTACATAAATTAGATACATTCATGTGTGAGAGAATATAGAGTCAAACATTAAATTTGTATCTTACACTCTGAACAACCAGCGCATCCTGGATAGATTGATCGTCTCCTCATATTGGGTTCAAATCCTGCTTGACACAGTGCATAGTTCATCATTCAAGATTAGTGAGTTTACTAATTTAGTTAAAAATGGCGTGCTTATATAGAAGAGTGTTAAGTGGTCGGGCCTTTAATGGTAATACACAGGGGAAAAGGGGGAACGGGACTGCAGGGAAGGAAAGGGAGGGGAGAGGAGAATTTTTTTTTTTTACAGATGAAGTTCATGTAAGTGATCGTGTACTGTGTGATTCCCTAATGTCTACAAGGTCTGTGCCTCACTCCATTTATTCCAAATCTCTAGGTAGAGTTCTAATTTGTTAAGATGTCTAAATGCAAACTCCTCCATCTGTCTAATATGATCAATTATGGCAATTATTTTTTTGGGTGAAGGAGATGAGGCTTGTTTCCAGTCCCTGGCAATAGCCAGCTTAGTAGCCATCAGGACGTATAGGGTAAGGTGTTTGCCAGTATCAGACATAGATGGAAGCTGATGATGCAGGAGGCCCACTGAAGGGGTTGGGCTCAGTGATATGTCTAGCGACCTGAGAACATCGAATGCAAATCCCCAGGCACCCCTAATTATAGGACAATCCTACCAGATTTGAACCTGCGTGCCCAAGCGACCGCAGTTCCGCCAACATAGGGGGGAGGTCTTTCGATAATATTTATTCAGTGTGACCGGCACGAGGTGCCACCTGGTGGTTATCTTATAATAAAGCTCCCATAAGGTTGCGCTATGTAAGATTTTCTTAGCGCTGATGAGCTCATTAAGCCATATTGTGATCTCAATGTTAATTTTGAGTTCCTTTTCCCAGGCATTGTACTGACTATGTTTAGTTGGTTTTATGGGCGCCACCAGTAGATTATAGTGGAAAGAGAGAGAGCATTTGAGTAGCTTGCCCAGATTCCATCTTTGTTCCATCTAGTGAGAGGTCTTGTGGGTTGACCCGAAAGTTCCCAAACCCTGAGGATGCTCGCTAGCCTAATAAATTCAAAGTTCAGATATGATGGTATGGAGAGCCTAGCCCTGACCTCTTCGAATGATAAGAGGGAGTCCTTTTTATATAAAGATGCGATAGGTTCATTAGCAGCCTCAGACCAATTGCCTACATGCGTCTCAGGCATAGAAATCAAAATATTTTGTATCCTATAAAGAGGGGAGGGGTGTGGGGCAATAGATTCCATGTTTTTTCTGGTATCCCAGTGTAGCAGGGTGTTCAAAATAAGGGTGTGTTCATTCCGCAAAGTTTTACGGACATGTACTGGAATCCAAGGAAGGTCAGAAAGCAGAACAACTCCAGGGAGAAGGGACTGCTCTACCTCATACCATCTAGGCTGGTCAACCTCTAGGCTCCAACACACAAGATGAGACAGACGTGCTGCATTATGATATATCAGAATACTAGGGTAGGCTAGTCCTCCTCTATCTAAAGGTTGCTGAATCGTCATGGTGGCGATTCTGGGTCTTCCCCCTTTCCAGACGTATCTTGAGATTAGACTCTGAAGCTTATTGAGTATAGGTCTCGGGACCATCAAATTTATGCACCTAAAGAGGTGCGTGATTTTAGGAAGAAGCGACATTTTGACCGCAGCAATCCGCCCTGTCCACGAGAATTCTCTGAATTCCCAGCTTTCAAGAAGCTTCCTGAACTCAGGAATACATAAAAATTTTCTGGATCATGATTTCGGGGTTTGGACTCAGGTGAATACCCAGATGTTTGACAGAGGTAGCAGACCAATGGAAGTCATAATTCCTTTGTAGGAGTTTCAGCTCTGGTTCTGGAATATTAATGTGTAGTACTTCCGTTTTAGAGTAGTTCAATTTATAAAAACTACATTTTGAGAATATATCCAGACATTTAAAGACAGCTGACAAAGATGAAGATGGGGATGTGAGTAGTAGGGTAACGTCGTCCGCAAATAACGCAATCTTGTGGGTTGAACCCCCAAAATCAACCCCCAAAATGTCGGGATCATTTCTTATCAACTGAGCCAAAGGCTCAATATCCAATGCCTGGCTCAATACTATTGTTAGCCTGTTCTATGGCGATTTACCACCTGGGTGCAGCTTCTTTTAGCCCAGTAATGCTTTTCACAGAGAAGAACTTTCCTGTAGTATATCAATCTGATCCCGCCTATTACGGTCAGTCCAGCACCGAAATACCAGGCAATTCCTCTCTGAACAAGGAACACAGCAACCCCAGACGATCGTTTCGGCCTTCATTGGGCCTCGTCAGTGAGGTGTAGCCATATTCCTCTAAGCACACTGAGCAAG
>NC_069503.1:1162891028-1162908528 GCF_027579735.1 Bombina bombina
AAACAATGTATTTACACTAAGAACAGGTAAATTACAAAACATAGGTAAAAAGCAGATGTACACTTACAGAAATATAATTACATCTCGATTTTGCAACTCTTTTAATTTAAAGCCTTTAAACCAAGTACTGTTATTATTTTTTACAATGTATGAACTCTTTATTTCTCTTGTTAAGTGTAGTCAGTCCACGGGTCATCCATTACTTATGGGATTATAACTCCTCCCTAACAGGAAGTGCAAGAGGATCACCCAAGCAGAGCTGCTACATAGCTCCTCCCCTCTACGTCATTCCCAGTCATTCTCTTGCACCTAACTAAAGATAGGACGTGTGAGAGGACTGTGGTGTTTTAAACTTAGTTTTTATTTCTTCAATCAAAAGTTTGTTATTTTAAACGACACCGGAGTGTGTTGTTTGTTCTCAGGCAGCATTAGAAGAAGAATCTGCCTGAGTTTTCTATGATCTTAGCGGTCGTAACTAAGATCCACTTGCTGTTCTCGGCCATTCTGAGGAGTGAGGTAACTTCAGAACAGGGGATAGCATGCAGGGCCCACCTGCAAGGAGGTATGTGCAGTAAATTATTTTCTAAGGAATGGAATTGACTGAGAAAATACTGCTAATACCGATGTAATGTAAGTGCAGCCTTAAATGCAGTAGTAGCGACTGGTATCAGGCTGATAAGTATGTATGCATACTCTGAGGTATTTTCTGGGGAATGGAATTTCACTTAGAAAAAACTGTCAATTTTAAAGTAATATTTGAGCCTTCACTGCAGTGAAAACGACTGGCAGCAGGCTTATTAATAACACTTCATAAGTTTCAATTATAAAACGTTTACTGGCATGTTAATCGTTTTTCCTGAGGTACTTGGTGATAAAACTTTATGGGCATGATTTTTTACCACATGGCTGTCCTTTTTTCTGCATAAAAACAGTTTACTAAGCTTCCCCACTGTTGTAATATGAGTTGGAGGGGCCTATTTTAGCGCTTTATTGCGCAGTTAAAATTCAGTCACAGTCTTCCTATTTCTTCCTCCATGATCCAGGACGTCTCTACAGAGCCCAGGGGTCTCCAAAACTAGTTTTGAGGGAGGTAATCAGTCACAGCAGACCTGTGACAGTGTGTTTGACTGTGTTAAAAACGTTTATTATTACAACTGTTAACCGTTTTTGGGTTTTAAGGGGTTAATCATCCTTTTGCTGGTGGGTGCAATCCTCTGCTAACTTTATACATTTTCTGTTAAAATTTGGTTGTTTTAACATATTTGGTTCATTGTTAATTCAACTGTGTCACATTTTTATGTTTCTTAAAGGCGCAGTAGCGTTTTTTTTATATAGCTTGTAAATTTATTTCAAAGTTTTTTTCCAAGCTTGCTAGTGATATAGCTTGTAAATTTATTTCAAAGTTTTTTTCCAAGCTTGCTAGTGTTATTGCTAGTCTGTTTAAACATGTCTGACTCAGATGAATCTCTTTGTTCACTATGTTTAAAGGCCAATGTGGAGCCCAATAGAAATTTGTGCACTCAATGTATAGATGTCACTTTGAATAAAAGTCAAACTTTATATGTTAAGAAAATATCACCAGACAACGAGGGGGAAGTTATGCCGACTAACTCTCCTCACGTGTCAGTACCTTCGCCTCCCGCTCAGGAGGTGCGTGATATTGTGGCGCCAAGTACATCAGGGCGGCCCATACAAATCACTTTGCAAGACATGGCTACTGTTATGACAGAAGTACTGTCTAAATTACCAGAATTAAGAGGTAAACGCGATTACTCTGGGGTAAGAACAGAGTGCGCTGATAATAGTAGAGCCATGTCTGATACTGCGTCACAATTTGCAGAACATGAGGACGGAGAGCTTCATTCTGTGGGTGACTGATCTGATCCAAATAAACTGGATTCAGATATTTTAAATTTTAAATTTAAGCTTGAGAACCTCCGCGTATTACTAGGGGAGGTATTAGCAGCTCTGAATGATTGTAACACGATTGCAATTCCAGAGAAAGTATGTAGGCTGGATAAATATTTTGCGGTACCGGTGTGTACTGACGTATTTCCTATACCTAAAAGGCTTACAGAAATTATTAACAAGGAGTGGGATAGACCCGGTGTGCCCTTTTCACCCCCTCCTGTATTTAGAAAAATGTTTCCAATAGACGCCACCACACGGGACCTATGGCAGACGGTCTCTAAGGTGGAGGGAGCAGTTTCTACTCTGGCTAAGCGCACCACTATCCCGGTAGAAGATAGCTGTGCTTTTTCAGATCCAATGGATAAAAAGTTAGAGGGTTACCTTAAGAAAATGTTTGTTCAACAAGGTTTTATATTGCAACCCCTTGCATGCATCGCGCCTGTCACTGCTGCGGCGGCATTCTGGTTTGAGTCTCTGGAAGAGACCCTTAGCACGGCTCCATTGGATGACATTATGAACAAGCTTAAAGCCCTTAAGCTAGCTAATTCATTTATTTCTGATGCCGTAGTACACTTAACCAAACTTACGGCTAAGAACTCCGGATTCGCCATTCAAGCGCGCAGAGCGCTGTGGCTTAAATTCTGGTCAGCTGATGTGACTTCTAAATCTAAACTGCTTAATATTCCTTTCAAAGGGCAGACCTTATTCGGGCCCGGCTTGAAAGAAATTATCGCTGATATTACTGGAGGTAAGGGCCATGCTCTGCCTCAAGACAGGGCCAAACCAAAGGCTAAACAGTCTAATTTTCATGCCTTTCGTAACTTCAAGGCAGGAGCAGCATCAACTTCCTCGGCTCCAAGACAGGAAGGAACTGTTGCTCGCTTCAGACAGGGCTGGAAAGCTAACCAGTCCTGGAACAAGGGCAAGCAGGCCAGAAAACCTGCTGCTGCCCCTAAGACAGCATGAAGTGAGGGCCCCCTATCCGGAAACGGATCTAGTGGGGGGCAGACTTTCTCTCTTTGCCCAGGCTTGGGCAAGAGATGTCCAGGATCCCTGGGCGTTGGAAATCATATCTCAGGGATATCTTCTGGACTTCAAAGCTTCTCCTCCACAAGGGAGATTTCATCTTTCAAGGTTGTCAGCAAACCAAATAAAGAAAGAGGCGTTTCTACGCTGTGTACAAGACCTCTTGCTAATGGGGGTGATCCACCCAGTTCCGCGGTCGGAACAAGGGCAAGGATTCTATTCAAATCTGTTTGTGGTTCCCAAAAAAGAGGGAACCTTCAGACCAATCTTGGACTTAAAGATCTTAAACAAATTCCTAAGAGTTCCATCGTTCAAAATGGAAACTATTCGAACCATCCTACCCATGATCCAAGAGGGTCAGTACATGACCACACTGGATTTAAAGGATGCCTATCTTCACATACCGATTCACAAGCATTATTACCGGTATCTAAGATTTGCCTTCCTAGACAGGCATTACCAGTTTGTAGCTCTTCCCTTCGGGTTAGCTACGGTTCCAAGAATCTTTACAAAGGTTCTGGGCTCTCTTCTGGCGGTACTAAGACCGCGAGGCATAGCGGTAGCTCCGTACCTAGACGACATTCTGATACAAGCGTCAAGTTTCCAAACTGCCAAGTCTCATACAGAGATAGTTCTGGCATTTCTAAGGTCGCATGGATGGAAGGTGAACGTAGAAAAGAGTTCTCTATTACCACTCACAAGAGTTCCCTTTCTAGGGACTCTTATAGATTCTGTAGAAATGAAGATTTACCTGACGGAGGCCAGGTTATCAAAACTTCTAAATGCTTGCCGTGTCCTTCATTCCATTCAACACCCCTCAGTGGCTCAGTGCATGGAGGTAATCGGCTTAATGGTAGCGGCAATGGACATAGTACCATTTGCGCGCCTGCATCTCAGACCGCTGCAATTGTGCATGCTAAGTCAGTGGAATGGGGATTACTCAGATTTGTCCCCTCTGCTAAATCTGGATCAAGAGACCAGAGATTCTCTTCTATGGTGGCTTTCTCGGCCACATCTGTCCAAGGGGATGCCCTTCCGCAGGCCAAATTGGACGATTGTAACAACAGACGCCAGCCTTCTAGGTTGGGGCGCAGTCTGGAATTCCCTGAAGGCTCAGGGATCATGGACTCAGGAGGAGAGTCTCCTTCCAATAAACATTCTGGAATTAAGAGCAATTTTCAATGCTCTTCTGGCTTGGCCTCAGTTAGCAACTCTGAGGTTCATCAAGTTTCAGTCGGACAACATCACGACTGTGGCTTACATCAACCATCAAGGAGGAACCAGGAGTTCCCTAGCGATGTTGGAAGTCTCAAAGATAATTTGCTGGGCAGAGTCTCACTCTTGCCACCTGTCAGCGATCCACATCCCAGGAGTGGAGAACTGGGAGGCGGATTTTCTAAGTCGCCAGACCTTTCATCCGGGGGAGTGGGAACTTCATCCGGAGGTATTTGCCCAACTGATTCATCGTTGGGGCAAACCAGATCTGGATCTCATGGCGTCTCGCCAGAACGCCAAGCTTCCTTGTTACGGATCCAGGTCCAGGGATCCGGGAGCGGTGCTGATAGATGCTCTGACAGCACCTTGGGTTTTCAACATGGTTTATGTGTTTCCACCATTCCCGATGCTTCCTCGATTGATTGCAAGAATCAAACAGGAGAGAGCATCGGTGATTTTGATAGCGCCTGCGTGGCCACGCAGGACCTGGTATGCAGATCTAGTGGACATGTCGTCTTGTCCACCTTGGTCTCTGCCTCTGAGACAGGACCTTCTGATGCAGGGTCCTTTCAAACATCCAAATCTAATTTCTCTGAGACTGACTGCATGGAGATTGAACGCTTGAGTCTATCAAAGCGTGGATTCTCGGAGTCAGTTATTGATACCTTGATACAGGCTAGGAAACCTGTTACCAGGAAAATTTACCATAAAATATGGCGTAAATATTTATATTGGTGTGAATCCAAGAGTTACTCATGGAGTAAGGTTAGGATTCCTAGGATATTGTCTTTTCTACAAGAAGGTTTAGAAAAGGGTTTATCTGCTAGTTCGTTAAAGGGGCAGATTTCAGCTCTATCTATCCTTCTACACAAACGTCTGGCAGAAGTTCCAGACGTTCAAGCTTTTTGTCAGGCTTTGGCTAGGATTAAGCCTGTGTTTAAGACTGTTGCTCCGCCGTGGAGCTTAAACTTAGTTCTTAACGTTCTGCAAAGCGTTCCGTTTGAACCCCTTCATTCCATCGATATCAAGCTGTTATCTTGGAAAGTTCTGTTTTTGATGGCTATTTCCTCGGCTCGAAGAGTCTCTGAGTTATCTGCCTTACATTGTGATTCTCCTTATCTGATTTTTCATTCAGACAAGGTAGTTCTGCGTACTAAACCTGGGTTCTTACCTAAGGTAGTCACTAACAGGAATATCAATCAAGAGATTGTTGTTCCATCATTGTGTCCTAACCCTTCTTCAAAGAAGGAACGACTTTTGCACAATCTGGATGTCGTTCGTGCCCTGAAATTTTATTTGCAGGCAACTAAAGATTTTCGTCAAACTTCTTCTCTGTTTGTCGTTTATTCTGGACAGAGGAGAGGTCAAAAAGCTTCGGCTACCTCTCTCTCTTTTTGGCTTCGTAGCATAATACGTTTAGCTTATGAGACTGCTGGACAGCAGCCTCCTGAAAGGATTACAGCTCATTCTACTAGAGCTGTGGCTTCCACTTGGGCCTTTAAGAATGAGGCCTCTGTTGAACAGATTTGCAAGGCTGCAACTTGGTCTTCACTTCACACTTTTTCAAAATTTTACAAATTTGACACTTTTGCTTCTTCGGAGGCTGTTTTTGGGAGAAAGGTTTTACAGGCAGTGGTTCCTTCCGTGTAAAGATCCTGCCTTGTCCCTCCCGTCATCCGTGTACTTTTAGCTTTGGTATTGGTATTGGTATCCCATAAGTAATGGATGACCCGTGGACTGACTACACTTAACAAGAGAAAATATAATTTATGCTTACCTGATAAATTCTTTTCTCTTGTAGTGTAGTCAGTCCACGGCCCGCCCTGTTTTTACGGCAGGTCAAAATTTTAATTAAACTCCAGTCACCACTGCACCCTATAGTTTCTCCTTTCTCGTTTGGTTTCGGTCGAATGACTGGGAATGACGTAGAGGGGAGGAGCTATGTAGCAGCTCTGCTTGGGTGATCCTCTTGCACTTCCTGTTAGGGAGGAGTTATAATCCCATAAGTAATGGATGACCCGTGGACTGACTACACTACAAGAGAAAAGAATTTATCAGGTAAGCATAAATTATATTTTTAATCCTACAGAGCACGAGATATAAAAATTATCCTGCATAAACTAGAGATAACTTTATTTAAATTTATAACTCTAAACCTTAGGAATACACTCATGATACAATAATCAAGAGAGTAAATAGAGGGGAACTCAGACTTATAATGAGAAGTTTTTTAACAAGTTGTTTAACATCATACTACCAGAAAGGGATTTAAAAGTGTGTTTGCTTAAAGGAAGACCGACAGATCCCATTCTCTGTTTAACCCCTTAAGGTACATGGAATCCAACCTGTGGATCCAAAATGCCTCTCTTTGTTTCAGAAACATTTTTCTGTCGCCTCCTCCTCTGAGCACTCCCACTTGATCAATGATTTGCCAACGTAACTGGCTAATTTGATGGCCAAATTCCACAAAGTGGCAAGCTACTGGAGCCTTATCTTTCTTTCTAATATTTGACTTATGTTTGTTAAGTCTATTTCTCATGCTTTGGGTCGTTTCACCTACATAGATACGGGCACATGGGCATTTAATTATATATACCACATATGTGGATTCACATGTGTAATGTGATTTCAACTTAAATTTATGACCATTTATAGGATGTACAAATTCCTTGCCCTTGATAACCGAATTAAGGCTCCAGTAGCTTGCCACTTTGTGGAATTTGGCCATCAAATTAGCCAGTTACGTTGGCAAATCATTGATCAAGTGGGAGTGCTCAGAGGAGGAGGCGACAGAGAAATGTTTCTGAAACAAAGAGAGGCATTTTGGATCCACAGGTTGGATTCCATGTACCCTAAGGGGTTAAACAGAGAATGGGATCTGTCGGTCTTCCTTTAAGCAAACACACTTTTAAATCCCTTTCTGGTAGTATGATGTTAAAAAACTTGTTAAAAAACTTCTCATTATAAGTCTGAGTTCCCCTCTATTTACTCTCTTGATTATTGTATCATGAGTGTATTCCTAAGGTTTAGAGTTATAAATTTAAATAAAGTTATCTTTAGTTTATGCAGGATAATTTTTATATCTCGTGCTCTGTAGGATTAAAATAAAGAGTTCATACATTGTAAAAAATAATAACAGTACTTGGTTTAAAGGCTTTAAATTAAGAGTTGCAAAATCGAGATGTAATTATATTTCTGTAAGTGTACATCTGCTTTTTACCTATGTTTTGTAATTTACCTGTTCTTAGTGTAAATACATTGTTTTTATTTAAGTCTCTATTTTTGGATGGCAGAATCTACATACTCAAATCACAAATATACATATGTTTAAATAAGAGATGAAAAGGTTAATTCCAAGCACAAGGTGTGTTACCTTGGATCCTGAATGTGATTGGTTGACACTGCCTTTAAATTAGGAGACAGGTGCATTACTATGTATGCATGATTAAGAGACTACGGTCTCGAAACGTCGCATACCTGTCTTGTATGCTTTTAAACATTTAATAAAGAAGATTCCTTTTAACTTATTGGTGCTGTGGACAGTTTTGTTTGTTACACATTGTGGAGCTGGAGGTCGCCAGCTCGACCAATTTGCATCAAAGCCTAGGAAGGCATTGCCCTGTGCCGGTCTCACCTTACAGTGCTTTTTAGGGCTAGAACATCAGTCTGCTTTTTTTTTTTTTTTTTCCCCTGTGTAATCTAATTGTAGCCTGCCTGCCAGCTCAGGCTCACAGCGTATACTGTGCCCACTTGCCCAGTGCCACCACTCATATCTGGTGTAACAGTAGTGTACATTTAAAAAAAAAAAAACAGTCATTTTCCTTCACACGTGTGCGTTTGAGGTCCTGCCAGGGCACAGTGTGACACCAGTGCAAGTCATATCTGCTAAAACAGGTAGTGTACATTTAAAAAAAAACAAAAAAAAACTTTTTTTAATTTGAAATAATAGCAATCAGTTTCCCTCACACGTGTGCGTTTCAGGTCCTGCCAGGGCACAGTGTCACACCAGTGCAAGTCATATCTGCTAAAACAGTAGTGTACATTTAAAAAAAACAAAAAAACTTTTTTTACTGTGAAATAATAGCAGTCAGTTTCCCTAACACGTGTGCGCTCCAGGTCCTGCCAGGGCACAGTGTCACACCAGTGCAAGTCATATCTGCTAAAACAGTAGTGTACATACATTTAAAAAAAAAAACTTACACTACCTGAACGATACAACATCATACCTGATGTTTTAAAGCACGTTATTCCAAACAATTTAGGAATGTTAGGTGATTTATGCCCTTTATGGACTAAAACCAGACTCTGCATCAACTATGTAATTTTCCATGGGAGTTTGCCATGGATCCCCCTCCGGCATACCACAGTCCAGGTGTTAGTCCCCTTGAAACAACTTTTCCATCACTTTTGTGGCCAGAAAGAGTCCCTATGGGTTTTAAAATTCGCCTGCCTATTGAAGTCTATGGCGGTTCGCCGGTTCGCGAACTTTTGCGGAAGTTCGCGTTCGCCGTTTGTGAACGCAAAATTTTAGGTTCGCAACATCACTACTCACTATGTGTGTGTGTGTGTGTGTGTATAATGTAGGTCTCACTGTGTGTGTGTATAATGTAGGTCTCACTGTGTGTGTATATAGTATAGGTCTCACTGTGTGTGTGTGTATAATGTAGGTCTCACTATGTGTGTGTGTATAATGTAGGTCTCACTATATGTGTGTGTATAATGTAGGTCTCACTATGTGTGTGTGTGTATAATGTAGGTCTCACTATGTGTGTGTGTGTGTGTGTGTATAATGTAGGTCTCACTATGTGTGTGTGTATAATGTAGGTCTCACTATGTGTGTGTGTATAATGTAGGTCTCACTATGTGTGTGTGTGTATAATGTAGGTCTCACTATGTGTGTGTGTGTATAATGTAGGTCTCACTATGTGTGTGTGTGTATAATGTAGGTCTCACTATGTGTGTGTGTGTGTGTGTGTATAATGTAGGTCTCACTATGTGTGTGTGTGTATAATGTAGGTCTCACTATGTGTGTGTGTGTGTGTGTGTATAATGTAGGTCTCACTATGTGTGTGTGTATAATGTAGGTCTCACTATGTGTGTGTGTATAATGTAGGTCTCACTATGTGTGTGTGTGTATAATGTAGGTCTCACTATGTGTGTGTGTATAATGTAGGTCTCACTATGTGTGTGTGTGTGTGTGTATAATGTAGGTCTCACTATGTGTGTGTGTATAATGTAGGTCTCACTATGTGTGTGTGTGTGTGTGTATAATGTAGGTCTCACTGTGTGTGTATAATGTAGGTCTCACTATGTGTGTGTGTGTGTGTGTGTGTATAATGTAGGTCTCACTGTGTGTGTATAATGTAGGTCTCACTATGTGTGTGTGTGTGTGTGTGTATAATGTAGGTCTCACTATGTGTGTGTGTATAATGTAGGTCTCACTATGTGTGTGTGTGTATAATGTAGGTCTCACTATGTGTGTGTGTGTGTGTGTGTATAATGTAGGTCTCACTATGTGTGTGTGTATAATGTAGGTCTCACTATGTGTGTGTATAATGTAGGTCTCACTATGTGTGTGTATAATTTAGGTCTCACTATGTGTGTGTGTATAATTTAGGTCTCACTATGTGTGTGTGTGTATAATGTAGGTCTCACTATGTGTGTGTGTGTATAATGTAGGTCTCACTATGTGTGTGTGTGTATAATGTAGGTCTCACTATGTGTGTGTGTGTATAATGTAGGTCTCACTATGTGTGTGTGTATAATGTAGGTCTCACTATGTGTGTGTGTATAATGTAGGTCTCACTGTGTGTGTGTGTATAATTTAGGTCTCACTATGTGTGTGTGTATAATGTAGGTCTCACTATGTGTGTGTATAATGTAGGTCTCACTGTGTGTGTGTGTATATAGTATAGGTCTCACTGTGTGTGTGTGTGTAATGTAGGTCTCACTATGTGTGTGTGTGTGTGTATAATGTAGGTCTCACTATGTGTGTGTGTATAATGTAGGTCTCACTATGTGTGTGTGTATAATGTAGGTCTCACTATGTGTGTGTGTGTAATGTAGGTCTCACTATGTGTGTGTGTGTATAATGTAGGTCTCACTATGTGTGTGTGTATAATGTAGGTCTCACTATGTGTGTGTGTGTATAATGTAGGTCTCACTATGTGTGTGTGTGTATAATGTAGGTCTCACTATGTGTGTGTGTGTATAATGTAGGTCTCACTATGTGTGTGTATAATGTAGGTCTCACTATGTGTGTGTGTGTGTATAATGTAGGTCTCACTATGTGTGTGTGTATAATGTAGGTCTCACTATGTGTGTGTGTATAATGTAGGTCTCACTATGTGTGTGTGTATAATGTAGGTCTCACTATGTGTGTGTGTGTATAATGTAGGTCTCACTATGTGTGTGTGTGTGTGTATAATGTAGGTCTCACTATGTGTGTGTGTGTATAATGTAGGTCTCACTATGTGTGTGTATAATGTAGGTCTCACTATGTGTGTGTATAATGTAGGTCTCACTGTGTGTGTGTGTATATAGTATAGGTCTCACTGTGTGTGTGTGTGTAATGTAGGTCTCACTATGTGTGTGTGTATAATGTAGGTCTCACTATCTGTGTGTGTATAATGTAGGTCTCACTATGTGTGTGTGTGTATAATGTAGGTCTCACTATGTGTGTGTGTGTATAATGTAGGTCTCACTATGTGTGTGTGTATAATGTAGGTCTCACTATGTGTGTGTGTGTGTGTATAATGTAGGTCTCACTATGTGTGTGTGTATAATGTAGGTCTCACTATGTGTGTGTATAATGTAGGTCTCACTATGTGTGTGTGTGCATAATGTAGGTCTCACTGTGTGTGTGTGTGTGTGTGTGTAATGTAGGTCTCACTATGTGTGTGTGTATAATGTAGGTCTCACTATGTGTGTGTGTATAATGTAGGTCTCACTATGTGTGTGTGTATAATGTAGGTCTCACTATGTGTGTGTGTGTAATGTAGGTCTCACTATGTGTGTGTGTATAATGTAGGTCTCACTATGTGTGTGTGTATAATTTAGGTCTCACTATGTGTGTGTGTGTATAATGTAGGTCTCACTATGTGTGTGTGTGTGCATAATGTAGGTCTCACTGTGTGTGTGTGTGTGTGTGTAATGTAGGTCTCACTATGTGTGTGTGTATAATGTAGGTCTCACTATGTGTGTGTGTGTATAATGTAGGTCTCACTATGTGTGTGTGTATAATGTAGGTCTCACTATGTGTGTGTGTGTATAATGTAGGTCTCACTGTGTGTGTGTATAATGTAGGTCTCACTGTGTGTGTGTGTATAATGTAGGTCTCACTATGTGTGTGTGTGTATAATGTAGGTCTCACTATGTGTGTGTGTGTATAATGTAGGTCTCACTATGTGTGTGTGTATAATGTAGGTCTCACTGTGTGTGTGTGTATAATGTAGGTCTCACTATGTGTGTGTGTATAATGTAGGTCTCACTGTGTGTGTGAGTGTGTGTATAATGTAGGTCTCACTATGTGTGTGTGTATAATGTAGGTCTCACTGTGTGTGTGTGTATAATGTAGGTCTCACTATGTGTGTGTGTGTATAATGTAGGTCTCACTTTGTGTGTGTGTATAATGTAGGTCTCACTATGTGTGTGTGTGTATAATGTAGGTCTCACTATGTGTGTGTGTGTGTGTATAATGTAGGTCTCACTGTGTGTGTGTGTGTATAATGTAGGTCTCACTGTGTGTGTGTATAATGTAGGTCTCACTATGTGTGTATATAATGTAGGTCTCACTGTGTGTGTGTGTATAATGTAGGTCTCACTGTGTGTGTGTGTGTGTATAATGTAGGTCTTACTGTGTGTGTGTGTATAATGTAGGTCTCACTATGTGTGTGTGTGTATAATGTAGGTCTCACTATGTGTGTGTGTGTATAATGTAGGTCTCACTGTGTGTGTGTGTGTGTGTGTGTGTAATGTAGGTCTCACTGTGTGTGTGTGTATAATGTAGGTCTCACTATGTGTGTGTGTATAATGTAGGTCTCACTGTGTGTGTGTGTATAATGTAGGTCTCACTGTGTGTGTGTGTATAATGTAGGTCACTAGTGTAGTGTGTAATGTAGGTCTCACTATGTGTGTGGTGTATATGTAGGTCTCACTATGTGGTGTGTGTATAATGTAGGTCTCACTATGTGTGTGTGTGTGTGTGTATAATGTAGGTCTCACTATGTGTGTGTGTGTGTATAATGTAGGTCTCACTGTGTGTGTGTGTGTGTGTGTGTATAATGTAGGTCTCACTGTGTGTGTGTGTGTGTATAATGTAGGTCTCACTATGTGTGTGTGTGTGTATATAATGTAGGTCTCACTGTGTGTGTGTGTATAATGTAGGTCTCACTATTTGTGTGTGTGTATAATGTAGGTCTCACTATGTGTGTGTGTGTGTATAATGTAGGTCTCACTATGTATGTATGTGTGTGTGTGTGTGTATAATGTAGGTCTCACTATGTGTGTGTGTGTGTATAATGTAGGTCTCACTGTGTGTGTGTGTATAATGTAGGTCTCACTGTGTGTGTGTGTGTATAATGTAGGTCTCACTATGTGTGTGTGTGTATAATGTAGGTCTCACTATGTGTGTGTGTGTATAATGTAGGTCTCACTATGTGTGTGTGTGTATAATGTAGGTCTCACTATGTGTGTGTGTGTATAATGTAGGTCTCACTATGTGTGTGTGTGTATAATGTAGGTCTCACTGTGTGTGTGTGTATAATGTAGGTCTCACTGTGTGTGTGTGTATAATGTAGGTCTCACTGTGTGTGTGTGTGTGTGTATAATGTAGGTCTCACTATGTGTGTGTGTATAATGTAGGTCTCACTATGTGTGTGTGTATAATGTAGGTCTCACTATGTGTGTGTGTATAATGTAGGTCTCACTGTGTGTGTGTGTATAATGTAGGTCTCACTATGTGTGTGTGTGTATAATGTAGGTCTCACTATGTGTGTGTGTGTGTATAATGTAGGTCTCACTATGTGTGTGTGTGTGTGTGTGTGTGTGTATAATGTAGGTCTCACTGTGTGTGTGTGTGTGTGTATAATGTAGGTCTCACTATGTGTGTGTGTGTGTATAATGTAGGTCTCACTGTGTGTGTGTGTGTGTGTGTGTATAATGTAGGTCTCACTGTGTGTGTGTGTATAATGTAGGTCTCACTATGTGTGTGTGTGTATATAATGTAGGTCTCACTGTGTGTGTGTGTATAATGTAGGTCTCACTATTTGTGTGTGTGTATAATGTAGGTCTCACTATGTGTGTGTGTGTGTATAATGTAGGTCTCACTAGTGTATGTATGTGTGTTGTGTGTGTATAATGTAGGTCTCACTATGTGTGTGTGTGTGTATAATGTAGGTCTCACTGTGTGTGTGTGTATAATGTAGGTCTCACTGTGTGTGTGTGTGTATAATGTAGGTCTCACTATGTGTGTGTGTGTATAATGTAGGTCTCACTATGTGTGTGTGTGTATAATGTAGGTCTCACTATGTGTGTGTGTGTATAATGTAGGTCTCACTATGTGTGTGTGTGTATAATGTAGGTCTCACTATGTGTGTGTGTGTATAATGTAGGTCTCACTGTGTGTGTGTGTATAATGTAGGTCTCACTGTGTGTGTGTGTATAATGTAGGTCTCACTGTGTGTGTGTATAATGTAGGTCTCACTGTGTGTGTGTGTATAATGTAGGTCTCACTGTGTGTGTGTGTATAATGTAGGTCTCACTGTGTGTGTGTGTATAATGTAGGTCTCACTGTGTGTGTGTGTATAATGTAGGTCTCACTGTGTGTGTGTGTATAATGTAGGTCTCACTATGTGTGTGTGTATAATGTAGGTCTCACTGTGTGTGTGTGTGTATAATGTAGGTCTCACTGTGTGTGTGTATAATGTAGGTCTCACTATGTGTGTATATAATGTAGGTCTCACTGTGTGTGTGTGTATAATGTAGGTCTCACTGTGTGTGTGTGTGTGTATAATGTAGGTCTTACTGTGTGTGTGTGTATAATGTAGGTCTCACTATGTGTGTGTGTGTATAATGTAGGTCTCACTATGTGTGTGTGTGTATAATGTAGGTCTCACTGTGTGTGTGTGTGTGTGTGTAATGTAGGTCTCACTGTGTGTGTGTGTATAATGTAGGTCTCACTATGTGTGTGTGTATAATGTAGGTCTCACTGTGTGTGTGTGTATAATGTAGGTCTCACTGTGTGTGTGTGTATAATGTAGGTCTCACTATGTGTGTGTGTGTAATGTAGGTCTCACTATGTGTGTGTGTGTATAATGTAGGTCTCACTATGTGTGTGTGTGTATAATGTAGGTCTCACTATGTGTGTGTGTATAATGTAGGTCTCACTATGTGTGTGTGTGTATAATGTAGGTCTCACTATGTGTGTGTGTGTATAATGTAGGTCTCACTGTGTGTGTGTGTAATGTAGGTCTCTCTCTGTGTGTGTGTGTAATGTAGGTCTCACTGTGTGTGTGTGTGTGTGTGTAATGTAGGTCTCACTATGTGTGTGTGTATAATGTAGGTCTCACTATGTGTGTGTGTATAATGTAGGTCTCACTATGTGTGTGTGTATAATGTAGGTCTCACTATGTGTGTGTGTATAATGTAGGTCTCACTATGTGTGTGTGTATAATGTAGGTCTCACTATGTGTGTGTGTGTATAATGTAGGTCTCACTATGTGTGTGTGTATAATGTAGGTCTCACTGTGTGTGTGTGTGTGTATAATGTAGGTCTCATTGTGTGTGTGTGTATAATGCAGGTCTCACTGTGTGTGTGTGTATAACGTAGGTCTCACTATGTGTGTGTGTGTGTGTGTGTATAATGTAGGTCTCACTATTTGTGAGTGTGTATAATGTAGGTCTCACTATGTGTGTGTGTGTGTGTGTGTGTATAATGTAGGTCTCACTATGTATGTGTGTGTGTATGTGTGTATAATGTAGGTCTCACTATGTGTGTGTGTGTGTAATGTAGGTCTCACTATGTGTGTGTATAATTTAGGTCTCACTATGTGTGTGTGTATAATGTAGGTCTCACTATGTGTGTGTGTGTATAATGTAGGTCTCACTATGTGTGTGTATAATTTAGGTCTCACTATGTGTGTGTGTATAATGTAGGTCTCACTATGTGTGTGTGTATAATGTAGGTCTCACTATGTGTGTGTATAATTTAGGTCTCACTATGTGTGTGTGTGTATAATGTAGGTCTCACTATGTGTGTGTGTAATTTAGGTCTCACTATGTGTGTGTATAATTTAGGTCTCACTATGTGTGTGTGTATAATGTAGGTCTCACTATGTGTGTGTGTATAATGTAGGTCTCACTATGTGTGTGTGTATAATGTAGGTCTCACTATGTGTGTGTGTATAATGTAGGTCTCACTATGTGTGTGTGTATAATGTAGGTCTCACTATGTGTGTGTGTATAATGTAGGTCTCACTGTGTGTGTGTGTGTGTATAATGTAGGTCTCACTATGTGTGTGTGTATAATGTAGGTCTCACTATGTGTGTGTATAATGTAGGTCTCACTGTGTGTGTGTGTATATAGTATAGGTCTCACTGTGTGTGTGTGTGTGTAATGTAGGTCTCACTATGTGTGTGTATAATGTAGGTCTCACTATGTGTGTGTGTGTATAATGTAAGTCTCACTATGTGTGTGTGTGTATAATGTAGGTCTCACTATGTGTGTGTGTATAATGTAGGTCTCACTATGTGTGTGTGTATAATGTAGGTCTCACTATGTGTGTGTGTATAATGTAGGTCTCACTATGTGTGTGTGTGTATAATGTAGGTCTCACTATGTGTGTGTGTATAATGTAGGTCTCACTATGTGTGTGTGTATAATGTAGGTCTCACTATGTGTGTGGGTGTAATGTAGGTCTCACTATGTGTGTGTGTATAATGTAGGTCTCACTATGTGTGTGTGTGTATAATGTAGGTCTCACTATGTGTGTGTGTGTATAATGTAGGTCTCACTATGTGTGTGTGTATAATGTAGGTCTCACTATGTGTGTGTATAATGTAGGTCTCACTATGTGTGTGTATAATGTAGGTCTCACTGTGTGTGTGTGTATATAGTATAGGTCTCACTGTGTGTGTGTGTGTAATGTAGGTCTCACTATGTGTGTGTGTGTATAATGTAGGTCTCACTATGTGTGTGTGTATAATGTAGGTCTCACTATGTGTGTGTGTATAATGTAGGTCTCACTATGTGTGTGTGTGTGTAATGTAGGTCTCACTATGTGTGTGTGTGTATAATGTAGGTCTCACTATGTGTGTGTATAATGTAGGTCTCACTGTGTGTGTGTGTATATAGTATAGGTCTCACTGTGTGTGTGTGTGTAATGTAGGTCTCACTATGTGTGTGTGTGTATAATGTAGGTCTCACTATGTGTGTGTGTATAATGTAGGTCTCACTATGTGTGTGTGTATAATGTAGGTCTCACTATGTGTGTGTGTGTATAATGTAGGTCTCACTATGTGTGTGTGTGTGCATAATGTAGGTCTCACTGTGTGTGTGTGTGTGCATAATGTAGGTCTCACTATGTGTGTGTGTATAATGTAGGTCTCACTATGTGTGTGTGTATAATGTAGGTCTCACTATGTGTGTGTGTGTATAATGTAGGTCTCACTATGTGTGTGTGTGTGTGTGTGTAATGTAGGTCTCTCTGTGTGTGTGTGTGTGTGTATAATGTAGGTCTCACTATGTGTGTGTGTATAATGTAGGTCTCACTATGTGTGTGTGTATAATGTAGGTCTCACTATGTGTGTGTGTATAATGTAGGTCTCACTATGTGTGTGTGTGTATAATGTAGGTCTCACTATGTGTGTGTGTATAATGTAGGTCTCACTATGTGTGTGTGTGTATAGATGTAGTGTCTCACTATGTGTTCATGTGTGGTATAATGTAGGTCCTCACTGTGTGTGTGTGTATATATGTAGGTCTCACTGTGTGTGTGTGTGTATAATGTAGGTCTCACTATGTGTGTGTGTGTATAATGTAGGTCTCACTATGTGTGTGTGTGTATAATGTAGGTCTCACTATGTGTGTGTGTGTATAATGTAGGTCTCACTATGTGTGTGTGTGTATATGTAGGTCTCACTATGTGTGTGTGTATAATGTAGGTCTCACTATGTGTGTGTGTGTATAATGTAGGTCTCACTTTGTGTGTGTGTGTGTTATAATGTAGGTCTCACTGTGTGTGTGTGTATAATGTAGGTCTCACTGTGTGTGTGTGTATAATGTAGGTCTCACTATGTGTGTGTGTGTATAATGTAGGTCTCACTGTGTGTGTGTGTGTGTGTGTATAAT